>NC_053022.1:527252557-527438308 GCF_003073215.2 Triticum urartu | reverse complement strand
GATCCCGAGTTAGGTTCCAGGTACTTGATAATCGACGGCGATTTATACCCCACATAGATCCCCAACTTCCTGCGTGGGCCCATAGATGTCCGCTGTGGTGGTGAGATTGGGATGTATGCAGCACATCCAAACTTACGCAGATGGAAAATGCTAGGAGGATTTCCACGTACCAATTCCAGAGGAGAAGAACTGTGATATGCAGTTGGCCTCAATTGTATCAAGTCAGCAGCGTGTAAAACAGCGTGACCCCAACAAGAGGTTGGCAAGTTGCAATTCGTCAACAAAGGTCTTGCAATGAGTTTAATGCTCTTAATCAATGATTCAACCAAACCATTTTGTGTATGGACATATGGAACAGAGGGCTGAACTTCAATCCCCAAAGCCATGCAATAGTCATTGAAAGCACGTGAGGAGAATTCTGCAGCATTGTCCATTTGAATTGACTTAATTCGACTTTCTGGGTAATGGGCTTGCAACTTAATGACTTGCCTCATTATCTTGGCAAATGCATGGTTTCATGTGGATAGAAGACACACATGTGACCATCATGTAGATGCGTCAATGAGAACCATGAAATACCCGAAAGACCCGGATAATGGTTGAATGGGACCACAAATGCCTCCTTGAATACGTTCAAGGAACTGAAGTGGTTTGGCTTGTATTTTGAGGTGCGAGGGCCTCAAAATTAGATTTCCTGTGGCACAAGATGTGCACACAAAATCTGAAGATTGAGGAACTTTTTAATTAAGCAAATTATGACCAATGGAATTGCTAGTAATTTTTCTCATCATCCCGCGGATGGCCTAGGCGATCATGCCAGGTTTGGAATGCGTCAACATTCTGAAAAATTACTTTGTATGCAACATGTTCCACGTTTGATTTATGTATAGTACAAACCAGACAATGGAGAAGGAATTTTCTCGTGTACCTTTTTGCCATATCCGTGATCTTTAGTAAAGAGTAGATACTCCTCTTTGTTGTCTTCATGGGTTTCAATGTGAAAACCATTTTTTACGGATATCTCGACAACTGATCAGGGTACGTGAGGAATTGGGATACAATAAATCATCCTTAATTGTCACTTGTGTACCACTTGGAAGGGTGAATATGGCACATCCAGTACCAACAATCACTGTATTGCGTCCAACGATAGTTAGAATATCTCCATTCATCTTTTTCAGAGTTTGGAAATATTTCATCTCCCTCAGTATGGAGTTTGTGGTACCACTGCCCACAAGACATAATTCCTCTTCCATCGGATTGTCCCCATAGAAAACTATATAAAACAAAAGAATTTTTAATAAGAAAACCTCTTGTTAATACATATAATACAATCTTATTATATCAAATATGCTGATACAATACAATATAAAGACAACAACAAACTTATGTTCTTATTACAATCATCACAAATGAACATAATTAAGTAGATCACTAAGGAGATTGATGGACTAGTCGAAGTCGCCAAACATGTTGTTTGCGGTGTACTCAATCAACATGTTCTCCCTTTCAGCAGGATCCTCAGGCAGATAAGGAATCATGGCGTTGCTCGGTCTAGGAGGAACATCGTGCGAACCACCGGCTCCTTGTGCGCTATGTGGATGAAGGTTGAAGTTGGCTTCAAACCTTTTCTCTTGAGGTGCTTTGCGTCCCTGAGATTGTTGGTATATCATAACCGGATTCTTGGGCATTGTGCACTTTTCAGTAGAATGCGTGTAGCATCCACACTTGTTGCAAAGCTTAGATTTATCAAACCTGGGTTTTGAAGTACCTTTTTCCTTGCCTGGGTTTCTGGATCTCCTGTTCCCATTGCGCTTTCGCTTACGCTCGAAATTGGATTGTTTACCTCAAAAGGTACCATTAAACTTTTGTCTATTTGCAACATTCAGATGGACTTCAGGTAAAGGTTGTGCCCCAACTGGCACTGAGAGCCATTCTTAGCGAGTAGCTCATCATGCTTTTCTTCCTGAAGTAACATGTGAATAAGCTCGAAATAGACAGTGTAGTTACGAGCACGGCATTACTGTTGGAGGATCCTATCCGAAGGGAGCATAGTAGACAGAGTCTTCTCTATCTTCTTCCCCTCAGTAGGTTCCTTCTCACAAAAACGCAGTTTGGAACATATCTTATGAACAACATGATTGTACTCACTGATGGATTTGAAATCCTGAAGACGGAGATGAGTCCAATCATGGAGTGCTTCTGGCAGGACTACTGCCTTCTGCTGTTCATACCTCGTTTTGAGAGCTAGAAACAGAATACCAGGAGATTCCTCTTGTAAATACTCAGACTTGAGATCTAGATGAATATGATGCCGTATGATGAATAAATCAGTATAGTTCTGCTGTTCTGTCAGCGGCGTGGCTCCAGACGGAAGAGGAGTCTCAGGGGGCTGAATTGCACGCACAATCCCACGAGACGGAAGACCGATCTTGATGTCCATAGCTCATGTAGGATAGTTGTGGCCATTGAGGGCAAGCTCCTCAAACTCTTTGGCGGTCATTTTTGCCGGCAAGTCTCGATCTCTTTCTCTTCTCTATTCTTTGCTCTCTGGTAGAGTTCTAGCGGGCTGATAACCTGTTTCGAACCAAAGACTGATCGATTACATTGACGATGGTTACAGGGCGTTTATATACCTCCCAGGAGAGACACGACGATCCAGAGGAGGCGTCGGTTGCCAGGGACACGCGTCCGTGCGGTTCAAGCGCTGCCAGGGACACAGGCGTCCGTGCGGTGCAAGTGCTTGTCCGATGGGCAATGGGAGATTTCCATTAGTTACAAAATTAATTTTAACAAACCAGTCTCCACGGTGCGCATGTGAACACGAACGATCGGCTATCACCTACCGGCGTACCGCTTGGTGCGAGAATTTTCACCGCAAGTGAATCATTTTCGTTTTCACCGGGATGCATGCACGCTTGCTGCTTGCATGGAAAAAAAATTCACCGAGACATGCCATGACGACAGCGATGCCCAGCGGAACCCTCCATGCCGCGCGCGCAGGTAGGGAGCGTTCTGTGTCCCCATGCCATGAACCAGTGCAACTCTAGTTCCTACGCGTTCGGATAGAAATTGACGTGGAAGCAGTGCGCCTACACGTATGTTCTAGAGAGCGAGCTAGCATGGACTAAGTCCATCGGACTTGATTAGGTCCAGTTCCGTTGGTGTTTTATCCACAGAAGAAGAAATAACTCTTTGTTTCTGTACTGTCGTGCACGCGTGCATGCTCCTCGTCATGTGTACACACCTTTGATCGGGAATCTAAAAGTGTGGAATTTGTTGTAGCTTCATCGAAATAGAGCAGGTGACGTGATCCCCTTGTCGGCAGTGTATATATATCAACTCTGCCCTCGCGTGATCACCTATATGTGTCGTCATTGCTAGTGTCAAAGCGTGGAGATTTCGCTCGGCAGCTCACCGTATCACCATTAGGCACCCAGAACGATCACAGTGAGAGCCGACCTCCAAATCCGGATTTGGGCAATAGAAAGTGCAACCAAACCATCCTCCGCCACACCCCTCACAGTTCAGACGACCAAGAAGCGTAGCCACCACTGCCGCCATGTAGCCTACCGGAAAGCCATCATACGGGCCACCATCCGGGGCCTCTACTCTAGCGTCCATGTCCCAAGTCACGGCCAACCGTCAACATCACAACACACAGACCACAATGGAAAGGACAGATGACACATCCTTCTGCTCCTAGCCCGGCATCAGCCATCGGGTCTGTTCGATCGCCCCCATAGTAGAAAGCGTCCACACCTGTATCCCCAACCAGTCCTGGTGGACCAGGAGGCACGACCTGGTAACTATCGATGGCCACCGCCGAGGAAGCTCAAATACTGGTCCCTGACCTTGGCCGAGACGAGCTCGGATGTCGCCACACCCATGGCCACCGACGCCACTCCGACCAATGGCAAAGCAGCAACAAGGGCGTCAACTCGGACCGACGACACAACAGAGAAGCAAGACAAACGGGCACAAATGCGAAGGCAAGCACCACCGCGGACTAGGTCAACCCTCTGACCCGTGTGTCGCCGACCGCCATCCTCCACCACACTCCAGATCTTCACTGCCCGTCGGAATCAGCCCGCACCGAACCACCCTCGACCGCCGCCGCTGCGGATCGAGCCATCGCCAACCAAGGCAACATCCCAGCCCATCGCCGCAAGGGAAGCCCCGAGCCGCGCCGCCGTGCTGGGCGCGCATTGGCCCGTCGGCACCATGCACAAACCACCCCAAGTACCAGGCCCTGCGCCGTCCGCTGGCCCTCGCACCAGATTTGGCAGGGATGAGGCCAACCCGCACCCTCCCGAGCAGGAACCATGCATCCACCACACCATGCAAGAGCACCAAGGCGCCCCCACCACCCCAAGTGCTCGTCGTCATGCCACCGAGCTCCGCACCAGCTCGACGCCTTCGTTGGCAAGGCTATCCCACACCAACCAAAAACTCAGGCAGAGAGGAAGAAGTGGCCCTACCGCCGCCTACGCCGGCCGGGCTTCGTCCGGCGGCAGCGCCAAGTGGCAGCGGGGAGGAGCGGTAGGAGGGAGAGGGTGGGACCAGTGGGTTAGGGTTTCCCAATCCACTCGTGGGTGCGGCGCGGCGTGGCAGAGAGAGCCTGGCGAGAACTGCTCAAGTGTTCGTCTCTACCTCATTAATTCCTCCAACCACAGGCCCAACTGACTTGGAGGCAACACGGACGAAGAGCTATGTATCTTCACACTAGATGCACCGTTCAAGCCGCGGTGTCCTTGCAGACTGGTCAGGCTGAGTTTTGTGTCTCTACCGCCGATAAGATTTGACATGTGTTGCATGATTTTCACATTGAAACACACATCCCGTGGGCGTAGTTGATTAGTCCAGCTTGAAGGAGTGCGAAGTTCCCGTGGACGGCATTGGAGGACTTCAATTATTTCAAATGATATTTCCATTTATTAAAAAATTGAAAAAGATCCGTGAAAACTCATATATATATTATGATTTGTTCAAAAATATATTTTACCTACTGATCTATAAAATTTCGTTCAAAAATATTATGATTTGCAAGCTGCACAAAATAATTCGGGCGCAATAACAAAAAAAAGTCACATCTTCATGTACGTACTTGTTTATTTTACCTACGGAACATATACAAATATATTATAATGAACATTTCCCTGAATGTGTTATATATATTTTCATGTGCGAAGTTGGGGTTCGCCGTGGTCATGGCCGCCCTGGCCTCCTCCCTCGCGCGCTTGCCGTATATCTGGCCCTCTGCCAGCTGGTGCTGCTCCTAGCTGAACATATTGTATCGCTGTTCCTCCCATGCCAGCTGAAACACCGACAAAGGTGCCGACGTAGGCTGCACCTCCGTCATGGAGGCGTTGTAGTGTGCCTGCGCCTACTCCATGGTGAAGTCGGCGTGCACAGGTGGCGCCAGAGCCGGGGCTGTGTCGTCGGAGCCCGTCTCCATCCTCGTGTCGTCCTCGTCGTCGGAGGCCTCGGGCGAGCTGGCCGGTAGGCCGGCCTCGATCCACCTGGCATGGCGGCTGTGCCAGACGGTGGCAAGTGCGACCATCACGTGCTTTATCTTTGTGGAAAGACTCTCCCACAGAGCTTCGCCGCCTGCAGTCATGGCAGTGCAAGGGAGGAGGATGGGGAGCGGCTTGTGTTGTGGAGTGGAGTTAGCCGGATGTGGCTGCCTTTAAATCGTGGATTCCGGTGAGGCCAGGTGTCCGAGTGCGTCAATGCGTGGCCACGACCAGAGCCGGTTTCTCGGCCGGCGAACCTACTTAATGGAGGCATACGGACGGACAGGGCATTGAACGGGTGTGGTAGATATCCGTCCGTCCCGTCCAGTCACGCGTCTCCGGGATTGTACAGGCGCGGACACCGGAGACGCGTCATGTACGGCGCCCTCAGCCAGCGCACCGCTTTAATGGCGGAGGCAGTGAGAGGTCGCGTCCGTCCTGAGCCATCTTCAATGTGGAGCGACGCGCTGAGGGCGGGTTGGGTGGGCCCGAACGGTCAGAAGCAGGCTTGGGAGCGGCCCGGGCTCCCGCAAAGCCCTCCACGTTTGTCTCCGATTTGCACGAGAAAGTACGTCTGAACCGCGTCACGAACCGATACATGACCGCATCCAATGGTATATGTTTGAGGAACATAGCTTGCATTTTCTTGGTTAAATCAGTGATCAAAGTTAGACTCAAAATACTGGTTCGAAGACAACACTAGTGCATTGATTTAGCATTTCTTATATAAGGAACTTTTATTATGACAAAGCAGCAATGCCAAAACGGATGGTTCCCATACCTTCTCATGACATGTTAATTCTTTTCCTACCATGTCGATTGAAATTTGACATATGTGAATTGTTACTTGACCATGGAGGCTTTATTTTTGCATGGTTCATGTGGTGTTCTGCCCCAAACAAGAAAGGTTACACCTTTAGGAAACAAAGAATCTCCCATGAAATTTCATTTGAGAGTTGTAATATTGTCGTAGCCGTACAAGAAAGTAATACCATTACTCGTGAACATTTATTTAGTTAGTTTTAGCTGAATGGGTAAATTAAGAATATAGTTTGCACTAACTAATTGAATACAAGTGTGAATATTGGATGGCTGACTCATGTTCAAACCAAGACACAAGTAACACTCGTTTGATCCACTTGGTGAGCTGCCCCACGAGAAACAAGAGTTGAGAGAAACAGAGGAGTTCATCGAGGCCTCATCTCACATGCAAAAGACACAGGCCCAAACCACGACAAGTTGCTATATGTCTCGACTAGCTCTAGGACGTGCCCCAGACAATATTTAAGAAACCTTATTCCTTGAACACAATAGACTTGGTGTGGATACCGGGACCACATCAGATCATATGTGTTTGGTATCAAGTGTACGTATTACTTATAAATGCTTGTTTAGTGTTAAAAAAGGAGTGATGATCCAGTTACATTCTACTTGAGCTGGCTAGTTGAGTGTAGGTGTTAATCTGGCTCACCAACTCATTTACTTACTTTATCTCAACATGTGCAACAACCTCTTCTCACTGTCTTGTGTCAGATTGCGTTAATAACTGCAATATAAGTGGCTACTTATAAAGCTATTAGGTAGTGTTGGATCCCATAGGCCAAGAGAAGAAAACCAAACCACGCAACAGTACACTGTGAGCGGAATGCAGAGAATAAGAGCGGTGCAAAGTGTAAGCATGGGAGTGGAAGGTGTCGGTAAGATGTTGGCCACCAGCTGTTCGTGTCCAGGCCGAGCGCATAGATGAAATACATTGGCTGAGACCTCTCGGATAAGAAATATGATCATGAATTGCATGTCACACGTGCCATGTATTCGTGGAGGCCTCGCCTCACCTGCGGCAGGCAATACTCGGACAACGTAAAGATCTTTGATTGCTACTTGCAAATTAGGGCAAAGTTGTCTGTCTGATTATCTGTACTAGCTTGAGGCGTGCTCTAGGCAGCTAGCAAACTACGACTCTACGTTCAGAGCAGATGGAACTAGCGAAGGGTTCAGTAGCAGCGGAACTGCCAGCGACGGAGGAAGATGGGTTGAGACAGAACGCATGCGACGTCACAGCTGTAGGGCGGCAATCATCTCGACGTAGAAAACGCCACGTTGGTGCGCTTGCAGGACTATCTTTCGCCTGGTGGCTGCCTATGTTACCAGACCGATAAATATAGACCACGGTTCCTTGGACACACAAATAATTTTCATGTATTATTCTAAAATAATACTTATGAATTATAAAAATGTTTGCATAATAATAACACAAATAGTTTTTAAATATTCATAATAACACCTATTCGTTTTATTTGAGAAATTCGTGGATCAGAAAAAATTGTTCATGTATTATTTTCAAATAATATTGTTTGTGCAATTCAAAATATGTACATGCGTTAAAAAAACTACATGGCATTTATAAAAATGTTTAAACACTGTGAAAAATATTCATGTAAATTAAGAAATGTACATTGCATTTAAAAAATGTTGACACCTTTCAAAAAAAATTGTGAGTTTTACACAATGTACAATTATGCTCGCATGGTTCAAAAAACTGTTCGCGTAGTTTTTCTATTGCATGAACATATTTTGAATTACACGAACATTTTTTACAATGTTTAAACATTTTTTAAAATGGCACATACTTATAGAGAACAAGAGTGATAAAAACATATACATTGTCTATCTCTAAATTATATCACATGTCGCAGTTGCTTGATGGTTGGCTTATGCGCGAGTGAATCTCCATGTCACAGGTTTGAACCCACCGGTTGCACTTTGCATTCTTATTATTAGAAGACATAAATTTCTTCATTATCACTTTTTGGGTCCACCCGGATAGGATATGCAGTATAATATAGTAGTGCAAAGTAAACACATGATACTGTTGGCGTGGTGGTTGTTCAATCGTGCCACTTAGCAGTACGTCCAAGTATGGAACCCCGCCGCCCCACTATTTTTCTTATTTTAGGGGTTCCTATGTAAATAAAAAAGAATTACGGGCTTTTCTACAAATCTATCATACAAGAGCAATTACGATGGCTGACGGGGGCCCGTGCCATGCTGGCGTCTACGGATACGCATGCGTACGATGACAGTGACTGTATTTGAACGGCCTCGCAAGTTTAGTGACCACAAACACATATTTTACAACTTTGTGCACCAAAGTAACCACCGCACGCAAGTTCTAAGACCTCTGGTGTATTTACCTCCAAACTAAATGTGAGGAGCATGAACACATCTGTAAATTTGTCAAACCTGGCCTATTCCATACGGTCAAGGTTCAAGCTCCGTGAAAACCAATTTTTTAATACTTTTACACTCTAAACAACGTTAGCATGGTTTATGAGAAAAACGGCCACTTTTCAAATAGACCCCTGTAAAGAATAGTGAATTCACGAGCAATCAAAGGAATGATAACATGGCATCCACGTGACCGGTTTTTTCCCAGTCGGGCCGGTTTTGGCCTTATTTGATCAAATCGACGAGTTTACGGACTAAATCAGATCATTTCTCGAGTTGTTGGCCTAAAGTGTGTAATCAATTTGAGTTCATGAACTAGTGTCGCATTTCACTCTTTATTTTGGGTGATTCATATGTAAGAGGAAGTGGAAGAGTGGTATGGATGGAGCTATACAGATAGAGTTTTGTGTTTCGCTGGAACCTTACTAAATCAGGATCTTTCGTAGTAGACTCTATGTACCATACGCTCACGCATTCTGAGGTATCAGTGAGTAATAATAAGAAAATTTAGAAGTCCAAGATTCCACTAAAAGTGAAAATCTTCTTGTGGTATCTTCGTAGGGGGTTTGTGTTAACAAAAGAAAACCTCGCACGGTACAACTTTTCAGGGAGTAATAAGTGCTGTTTTTGCACTCATGATGAGGCAATCAGACACCTCCTTTTCCAATGCAAGTTCGCACGTTCTACGTGGTCAGTCATCCAAAAAATGTCAAATTTATATCCGCCCATAAGTGTTGTCAATATTTTTGGTCATTGGTTGAATGGTATTCCGAATAGATTCAAAATGCTAATAAGGATTGGAGCGTATGCCTTAATTTGGTCGCTTTTTGCTATGTAGGAATGATTTGGTTATTAATGACAAGAATGCTTCTCCTCTGCAGGTTATTTTCCGGTGTACGCCTCACTATGTATGTGGTCTATTCTACAATGACCGGAGTACCAATCGGTGTTCAAGGCGTTGTGTACGCGTTTGGAGCAGGTGGCTATGGAGGTTTTTTCCCAACATGGATGGCAGCATAACCTACGGATTGATCCACCACCTCCTTCGTCATAGGCATAGTGTCGGTCTATAGGACTTTACTGTTGCCGATTTATTGGTTTTATTTTTTGAATTTTCATTAGATTTTTGAATTTGGTTCTGTGCATCTTTATTATGCAGGGGCCGGGTGTTACTCATAATGCTTTATATCCGCTTGATGCTACATTTTGGGATAATAAAATCGCCCTTTATAAAAAAAATACAGATAGAGTTTGATCCGAGGGAAATGCAGGAAATGTTGGATAAGGAGAAAACAAAGAGAGAGCAAGGAATAAGCACACAAGAAGAGAAAATGAAAGCCATACAATAAGGAATTACCAAAATAATAGTATATTTTGCAACATGAAACGAAATAGTTCCATTTTACAAATATAACAAGGAAGGGACCGAGGAAGAGAAGTCTAGTGTATATTTTCCCAACCGTGTGCCACAAAGTTGACATCGCGCAAATTTTTTCTGGCCACGTGCTTTGAGGCACCCCCATCGCAAACCAAGGTGGGACAACGGTTTTCCATACCTTGTGCGACGGGCTATTTTGACCATGTGTGTCAGGTGAATCTGTACTATTGTATTACTGCTTTTTGCCAACTTGATTCTTTGGTCTGTGCACGTTAGTGTTGGTTGTTTGCGTTCTATTAGTGCTGAGGTTGGGTGTGTGCTCATTATGCGTATATCCCCATGATGGTACATATGAGCAAAAAATTACCCTTTTTCAGAAAGAGCAATTAAATCAATCCTAAACTCTAATACTTATGGTTGTAACAACTTGGTAGTATTAGGGTCGTGACAAGGCATGATAGAAGAGGTGGCCGGCGGCTAGGGTTTGTTTGTCTCCCGGGTCACTCTAGGTGCAACATAAGAGTTTGTTGTATTTACTTGAGAAAGAATCAACTCACAATTTTTTAATAAGAAATAGTTATATGATGGTATGAATGAGCTTTGCAGCTCAATCTTGGGCACTCTCTGAACATAAGGTAGCATGTCTGCCAACTGATTGCTCATACTCAATGTTTATGCATTTTCTACAGTGTTGGAGTTATGCAAAGGAAGGAACCGGCAAGGATGTTTGTATTTTCATCCTGCTTCGTTATGAGATAAGAATCGTCAAGCTTCATACAAGTGCCAACACCATGACGAGTAGGTGAGTTTAGTAGCAAGTTTGTTTTTAGATATGATCGTAAGATGCAATCCCGAGTATGCATCATTTTGTTGTTTGGTTTTTCTTGTATTAGTTGAACCTTATATGCCGCTTTTCAGAAGCTAAACATTTTAATAAAGCATATCTGATATATATCTAAAAAATATTGTGCATTGAAGGCAACAATCTTAGCACCAACATGTATCGATATCACATTGAGTCGATGGGTTTATTATTGTCAATCGACTATTTCAATGCTCAATTCAAATAAAGGTTCTCGTGATCTCTTACATTTTGTGGAGGTACAAATATACATCTAGATCATCACAAATAGAAAATGTGTTCTATCATTGTCCTAAAAATCTATATCTAGTTTTGTTAAGTTTTGTGTATATAAATGTGCCGACTCTAGTTATGTGGGGTAGTTGATGCTAAGATCGATGAGATTTTAGATCTTCCAGGTAGGAAGGGAGGCAGTGGAAAAGTGTTGGGCATTCTTGAAAAATTAATGTTCCTCTTTGAGGATGCAGACTATCCTCCGACACGTCATGTACGGGATGCGCCGAATGAAGAATTCTGACATGCAAAGTCAATTGGGTTGCAATAGTGCATGCTAGATTTCAGTGAAGTCGATGATTTGCTACTAAACCCGAAAAGGCGATTTGCCACAACAGTTCGCTAGAACTTTACCAAAGTGTATTGTGTGTACAAAAGCCACAACCTTCATTTGCACCAACCAGTTCGTCTACTATACTCTTTATAATTTTCACTGTGCCAAGAGAGGATATACCAATGTGATTGTCTCATACTCCCAATCCAGACATAACTAGGAGCAGTGTGTATGAATCTCATGAATTGAATACGACACTTGGTGCGGATATCCAAATCAAATCAGATCATATGTGTTTACTTCTTTGTATCCACACTATTTATGACCACTTGCTTTTATGTTCAGTTTGATTAGTAGAGCTGATAGACAACACAGCAAGATGGTGCACTCGTGCACTCTACTTGACTTCAATACTTAGTGCATATGTTAATGTGGCTCACTCACTCATTTTCCCACATTCGGTTCGACGGGTGCAAAAATATCCTCGCCATTTTGTGATCTAATGTAATGTTGCCGGCTACATATAAAGCTTCTAGCTAGTGAAGGATCCATAGGCTAAGAGAAGAAGAACAATGCAACAAAACTAAGCTGAGGTGCCAAGGGCAAAAGTAGTGTATAGTGTAAGCATGGGTGGGGGAGGTGTCGGTAAAATGTTTGCCACCTAATCCATATCTTCTAGCTGACTACATATAAGCCATAGGCTTAGTGAAGCCTTTGGAGAAGTTTTTTGAGGTGGCTCCATAGATGACATAGGTGTTGAGCTTCCCAATGAAGCTCCAAGTACTTGGGCACCATGTCCTATGAGAAGTCTAAGGGGTTCTGCACAAAAAAGTTGGCACTGCCGGGGCACCACGACACAACACGATTGCCCATTCATTACTCCACCATCTCCCGAGTGTTCATCCACTACAACACCGACCTGCTGTGCAACTATAACTATGAGCCCTCCTACATGTCCCTCTATCCTTAATCCTAGTGCAGCTGCAAGGAAAAGTAGAGCACAAGAATCACCTCCATGTCCCCCGATTCTTAACCCTAGTGCAGTGGCAACTAACAACAGAGCCCAAGTATCACTTTGGTCGGTTCACATGGAGGTCTAAAGAACCCTTTTCACTACCTTGGAAAATTCTCATCAAGTGGCCATAGACAACAGCTTGTCGTCTTGGAAGGACTTGTTCTACAAGAATACAAGAATGGGTGGAAGCAACAAACACACTCGTAGTCGTGCAAGTAAATGATGCCAATGAAAGTAACGAATTAAAGAAATCTAAGCACAATAACTACCTGGTAGCCTACCGTATTACAATTATCTAACAACTTTCAAGACTATTTATTATAATTGCAATGAAAGTTAGGCCAAACTATACCATTTGTAGTGTATTTTTCAGAAAAACTTTGAACCGGTCTATCGAAATTCAGCCAACACATGAATGCCTCGCCCTTGCAAGAGACACCAGCTATTTGCGACAAGATTGTCGGGATGGGTTGGACTCGATTGAAGGGGGGGTTGCACACGGTCCTCCTATTAGCGCACAACATCCTGGGTGACGCTGAAACGTGCACACCCCCTCCCTCCTCCCACGCACGATTGGGCCGGCCCATGTGCGGGCGCGTGCCGCCCTAGTTTTTTCTTCATGCATTTTGATTATTTTTTCTTTTTGTTTATTTTTCCACTTCGAAAACAAATCGGGTTTTAAAGAGATCGATCTCACAAATTTGATATTTGTTTCTATATTTTTAAAATGTTCACGAATTTGGAAGTTGTTGTAGGATTCAAAAGATGTTTCGACATTCAAAAATGCTCACAAAATTGAGAAATTGTTCTTGAATTCCAAATATTGTTCACGAATTTCAAAAAATGTTCCCAGATTTTACAAAATGTTACTAATTAAAAAAATGGTTATGAATTAAAAAATCAGATTCAAAAATTCTCATTATTCAAAAGAGGTTTAGTAATTCAAAAAATGCTTGACATTTTTAAAAAATAACTAGTTTCAAAAAATGCTTCACGTTTTAATATATTTTTACAAATTTTAGAAAAATGTTTGCGAATTCAAGTAATGTTCAAAATTCATAAATGTTTGTGAGAAACTGTTCACAACTTTCAAACAAATATTTCCATGTTGGAAAAATGTTCATAATTTTCAAATATTGACCTCGAATTCAATAAGTTGCACAAATTTCAAAAAAAAGTTCAAATCTGAAAATCATTCATGAATGTGAAAAATATTCACGAATGGAAAAATGTCAATAACGAAAATGTTCATGATTTTAAAAAATTGCTTTTTCATAAAATGGTCATAATTCCATAAACAAATGTTCGCAATTTAAAGATATGTTGGAAAAATTGAAAAATGTTCGCGAAATGAAAAATAAAATAAGAAATAATGTCAAAACCATTAAAAATAAATAAATAACACGAAAAAATGGGCCTGGGAAGGTTCTAGAATGGGAACTCCTATATACAGTGTTGCACGTTGGGATCTACTAAGGGATCCGGCTTGCCTGCTCCCTCCCCATGCTCCCATCCGTGCTCCCACTTTATCCTACGGCTGTCTTTTTCTCTTTTTCCTTTCTAATCTAATCATCTCCTCCCCTGATTTTAAGTGGGTGGGGCCGGACCTTATTTTGTCCAATCAAATCAAGCCACATATGCGGGAGCAGGGATGGGCACAAGGGGAGGGAGCATGCAAGTCTCGTCCTCTACTAAGGGGCACCTTAAGCGCAATGGGAGGAACCGGCGCCCATGCGGGCCCCATTTGTGGGTTGTCCCCTCTTCGTTCGCTCGATCAACTAGCTTGCTCGCATTTTTTTTCTGGCTGTGTTGTACTGCTGTTTTAGGAATGTTCGTGAAATAACAAAAATTTCATGGATTTATTAAATATTCCTGGGTTTTAAAAAGTTCACGTAATTAAAAAACACAAATAAAACAATTACTAATTTATTATGTAAATAGTTCATCGATTTGTAAAAAGTTCATTAATTTTGAAGAAAAAGGTCATCAAGTTTTGAAAAAAATATATAATAATAACAAATTTCATGAATTTGAAACTAAATGATTTTAAAAAAATCACGAATTTGAAAAAACTTCACGCATATAGAAAAATAAAATAAAAAAGGAAAGAAGAAAGAAGAAAAGGAGGAAAACTATGTAACAAGTTGGCTAGTATGGGTCGTATGTGTGAACCAAACCATTCTGTACGGTGGGATTCTGATGTACCAGCCAATGTGGCTGCTTGTGCTATGGGCGATTTGCCTAGGCATGGTTAAGTTATAAAGCTATGTTTTTTCCCTAAAATAAATAGTAGCGGGCGCTTAAGGCGCCGTTGAGAAAATGGCTTGTGCACTGGCGAACCAGCCAGCACGCACTCTCTTCCCCACGCACGCCCTTTTAGGCCAGCCCATGTGTGGAGCTGGATGCCCTTGTTTTTCTTTCTTAATCTTTCTTTTTTATCTTCTTAAAATAATTCAGGAATAGAAAAGCCTGAATTTTTTTAAAAAATTTAAGAAATCATAAAATATTCGCGGATTCAAATTGTTTTGTGATTATAGAAAATGTTCACATATTCACAAAAGTACGCGGTTTTTTTATAAAAGGAGAGAAATCAGAAAGTGTCCATGAGTTTGAAAACTTGTCCGTGTATTCAAAAAATGTTCACCAATTCAGAAAGTGTGCATAATTTTTTAAAATATTAATAAAATTCAAAAAAATAGGTGAGTTAAAAAATAGTTAATCGATTTGAAAAATGTTCACATATTCCTATAGTATTCCTGAATTCAAAAATGTTCATGCATTTTAAAAAGTGTTCATGAATTTCAGGAAATGTTCCACAATTTTAGAAAATGTTCGTTGGTTAAAAAAAGTCCATGAGTTTGAAAACATGTGCAGAATTTTAGAAAATGTTCACAAAAAAACTTGTGCACAACTGTAAAAAATTTGATGATCTGAAAACATTTGCAAATTTGTAAAAATGCTCACCAATATGAGAAATGTTATTGATTTCAAGAAAATATTCATGAATTTGAAAATATGCTCGTAAAAATGAAAATGAGAAAGGAAAATGAAATTTTAAAAATAAAATAAAAAGGAACATGGAAAAATGAAAATAAAAAAGGAAAGATAATATGAAAATGAAAGAAAAAGAATGAAAGAAAAAAGAAAAATAAAAACACACTAAAAACGGTATGGGAAGTATGAAACGAGCTAGTTGGGTTGGCCCGAAGTATACCTAGAACCTTCCCAAAACCAGAATAGAGAGTCTCCCATACAAGCCTACTTGGGCCGGCCCAATATGAAACGTAGAGATCGCATAGGTGCGCATTTCCATGGTATTCACCAGGGAACGCGAGAAATAGGAACCGCAGGGTTGCACTGCACCCACACAAGGCATGGCCATGAGCAAGTGCATGCAACAGGTGGTCCGGACGCACAAGCCCAGATTGTGAGGGGCCCAGCCCAGGTATGTATGTCTTTGGGCCCATTCAGAAAAAATAAACCTGGAAAAACCAACCCACTGGAAGGTTACAGGCCCAGCCTTTATGTGGGACCAAGATAGGCAGAAGCAGAAGCTAAAAAACTGGGGAGGAGGAACGCATCAAGCACTGGTCGTCTCTAGTCCCAGACTTAGGGTCGCCTCGTCTTCTCTCCAATCTCGCCACCTAGTTGCTCGTTCTCCTTCCTCTGCAATCCCTCAATGATAGTTAGTACCATGCTGTTGCGATTTATAGTAGTTTGGCCCGAATTAATGGAGGAGGAGATCACGATTTATATATCCGCAATTGATTACTCCTCAATTTGCAAAGGTTGGTAAAAGGGCGTTGCTATGTGTCAACCGACTGATTTCCTGGTGAAATCTTGGGTCGCCAGCCGTCACCGTTCCTCTCAGACCTTGGATAGGTCAACGCATGCACGTTCTTCTCCTCGCATCGCACCAACCAGCCCCCTATGATTCAATCTGGCGGCACCGGAGTCGCCGGCGAGCGCTCCATTGCAGCACTGGGAGTCACCAGCGAGCGCTCCATGGTAGCACCGAATGCTGCATCTAGGCACCGGCGAGCTCTACAATGCAGCACCGGGAGTCGCCGTTGAGGGCTTTATTGTGGCACCGAGCGCTGAATCGCAGCTCCGACAGCTACCGGCGAGCGCTATGATGCAGCACCAGGACCCACCGTGCGAGTGCTGCATTGGAGCACCGGGAGCCGCCGGTGAGCGCTTCATTGTAGCTCTACCGTCAGTGACTTGCAATACCAGCAGCGACGACGAGGTTGCATCGCAACACGACAACTGTGGACGAGTTGCTGCATCGCAACATCGGCGGCCGTGGATGAGTTGCTGCGTTGCAGCACCGGCGGTCATAGCGGTCATCAACGAGCGTCGTATCGCATCTCTAGTAGCACCGACCAGCGGTCGCCTCCCCCTGCGTTTTGTGTGGCAGCAATACGCCGAGCGTCGCCCCTGCAGGGTTGCGGCACCATGGCAATGGCGCGTGGGGGCTTTACCGTCCTTCGTTTGCAAAGGAATGCAACAGGTGGGGCGCTGTCACTCCTCATGGTTCACAGCAGCGTAGGCCGGTGGTTGGCGTACCGGGACTAAAGGCACGTGGAGGGCCTTTAGTCCCGGTTCTGAATTGAACCGGGACTAAAGGGTCAGGGCATTAGTACCGACACTTTAGTCCCGGTTCCAGAACCGGGACTAAAGGCCCTTACGAACCGGGACTAAAGGCCCTTTTTCTACCAGTGCGTCACCATGGGGGGCTCTCTCCTCTCAAGCTTGACAAACAGAGATGGGGTGGGGAAAAGATGAGCGATGAAGAACGTGCCGAGGAGAGAGGGTCCGTGCAAAAAGATAAGGCTGGCTGGAGGGGAGGCCATGGATGGCCCTAGAGGGGCACGTGTCCAGCAGCGCGCGGTTTACGTTTCGTTATTATCAGCCGATAGAAAAAAGTGTTTTCTTTAGTAAAATCCCTTTTTATATATTTCTATGTTTATTAATTCATGTCAGTGCAATTTGATTCCATCTAGTTATCCATGGTTCTCTCGTAATCCCTATTCCTCATAGGTTTGAGAGAGTAAAGGGGCTCAAGAACGCCTGTGCGCATGCGATGCACTCTTCCACTGAGGTGTTTGTCTTTAAAAAAAAATGTATTTGTTTTCCTAAACTGTGTGTCGTCACTATAGATGTGTAGTTCTTTTTTAGTCTAGTAAGCAAAGTTTGTGTATCATTTCATTGATAGATAGAAGAGAAACAACGATAACATACAAAGGGAATGGAGGAGCACCACACTAGGAGTGGGAGGAACTGAGAGGGATACGACACGGCACAAACTCTCTAAGTTCGAACTCTAGCCAAGAAGGCAAAGAGACGAGATACGGGGCATCTAGACTACGTCGCGACCAACGGTAGGCACCAACGTCGCACGGCCACGACACCAAGACTGACTGGGTCAACGTACCTCCTACCTCAAGCACCTTTAGAATCGGCAAGTGGGATGCAGGACCTACACGGCCCGGAGGGAGCGCCACCGATGCCGATCATTGCGCCCGGGATGCCCATGCCACGGTGAGTAGTTCCAGTCAAGTTATCTATCTAAAGAGAGTTTAGAGAGAACATGTCTAACATATATTCAATATTAGAGTTTTGCTATTGAAAGTATAAGCAATTGTTTCTAAAAATATTCGGGTACAAACCCCTCATTTTGTCAGCTTGCACTAAGAAGTAATACCAAAACTCTGATAATTCCCATGTGTTTTCATCTTGTGCCAATTGTTTTACTGTCATGGCAAAATGTCAATGGAAAATTTGACATGTATGAGTTATTACTTGATCATGGATGCGTTGTGATGCTAATTTATTTTGTGTTTTTCATTTGGTTCCCTGATGTATGCTCATCTGGTTTGAAACAAGCAAGGTTATAACTTTAGGGAAGAAAGAATTGCTCGTGAAAAAAATCATTTGAGTTTTTTTTTCAAATAGAGCAATAACGGCAGGAGAGGATCCTACTATGAAATACTCCCTCTGTAAACAAATATAAGACGTTTTGGAGACTTAACACAAGTATTTAAACATGGTTGTGGGCATTTTGTCCCAAGACAGGTGAGCCACCTCACCAGCATAGACTAAGTGTGAAGGGTACCAATAAGATTGTCTAGGAAAGTTGTAAGAGCAGGGTTTACCCTAATCCTATTAGATATTTTAATTAGAAGTTGTTGTAGTCATATACGAAAGTATAACCATTGCTCATGAACATTAGTTAAGCAATTTTAGCCATAAAATTAAATTAAGGATGTAGTTTGAAGCGAGTAACCAAATCCCAAGTGCAAAGATTGGTTGGTTGACTCCTATTCCAACCAAGACAAAAGTAACACTCGCTTAATACACTTGATGAATTGTCCCATGAAAAACAGGGAATGAGAGAAGGTGAATAAATTTAGTTGGTCCATGGAGGCACCTCACATGCAAGAGACATATGCCAACCGGTGGAAAGTTCCTCCGTTTCGAAGTTTTGGATGTGCTAAATGTCTCAACTAGCTTTATGGTGTGCATTAGACAATATCTACGAAATCTCATGCATTGAACTGAATATACTTGTTATGGATATCAATATCACATGGGATCATATATTTTTACTGCCAAGTGTATTTGTTATTTATAGCTACTTGTTCGGTGTTCAAAAGAGGATGGCAGTCCAGATCTATACTTGACTTGAATAGTCGAGTGTAGGTGTTAATGTGGGCTCACCAACTCATTTGCTTACTTTATCACAACCGCTATAACAGCCTCTTCCTCACTACGATGAATTGATTTACAACTGCATTATAGGTGGCTACATATATAGAGCTGATAGGTAGTGTCGGATCCCATAAGCCAAGTGAAGTTGATGAAAGCCAAGCAGTAGTATAATGTGAGTTGAACTGTTGTCAAGACTCAAGAGAGGCACAAAGTGTATACATGAGAGTGAGAGGTGTCAGAAAGATGTTGGCCACGGGCAGTAGATGTTGAAGCTGAGAGCATAGATGCCATAATGTGAATGAAAACGCTCAGACAAGAAAGCAGATCATGGCATGCATGTAACTGCATGTCGGATCTTCATAGCTGCCTCGTGTCACCTGCAGGGAATACTAGGCAAACCGCGATGAGTTCATCCAGTTGCCGTCTTCAGATTTAGGCCTTGTTATCTGTCTCATGGTTTGAACTAGCTTTGCGCAGACTCCGGGCAACTAGCTAACTACGAATCTACGAGGCACGAAAATCTAAGCGGAAAAGGGTGAAGTAGCAGTGGAACTGCGGGAGGCGGAGGCATATGGGACGCGACGGAAGGCGGGTGGCGCCACCGTTGCAGGTGTCGCATGGACAGATTTTGTAGGGCGGCATTTGTCTCGAGGTAGGCACTACCACGTTGGTGGGCTTGCATGAGTATCGTTTGCCTAGTACCCGGCCAATATAGACATACCACGTTTCCTTTATCCTTCCCACAACGTGACACTGTGATGTTTGGAATCACAAACATATGGTTTAGTAGCTAGACACGCATGCATGAGTATCGTTTCCAAGTCTGCACTTATTATTTTCCTGACAATAGTAAGATGTCAATCCTATTAACCCTCAGGAATTTAGTTTGAGCATGAAGTCACACATTTCACCATTTGAGTTTGAAACTATTGTTCTAAAAAACAATAATTATTTAGTAACACTAATATTTCTTGAATAAGTAGTTTGACCATAGTTTGACCAGTTTGACCAATGTTTGACCAGATTTGACCAAAATTCAAAAAAACTGAAATAATTTTTAGTAACACTAATATTTCTTGAATAAGTAGTTTGACCATTGTTTGACCACAGTTTGACCAGATTTGACCGAAATTCAAAAAAACTGAAATAATTATTTAGTAACACTAATATTCTTGAACAATTATTTAGTAACACTAATACTTCTTGAATAAGTAGTTTGACCAGATTTAACAAAAAAAACTGAAATTTGAGCATAACTTTTTTCCTTTTAGAAGATTTTAAAAATTTGCAAACAGGCCGTAGGCGGTCAAAATCGGATGCGGATTTTCGTGCTGAACATTTTGATATATTATACGTTTTTTCTGACATCGTATGCAAAAGTTATAGCCGTTTTACATTTTCCTTACACTTTTTTGCAAAGCATGTCCAAATTTAAGTTTTTAAATTTTCCTAACTAGTAGATGTGGTAACATGACTACATCTCGAAGAATTTTAACTTTTGAAGTTTTTATCATTTTCTTTTTCTTTTTACAAAATTGAAAAGGCAATACACGCGGGGGGGGGGGGGGGGTAGGATTTGAAAATTGCACCATTAGTATCGGTTCGTGCCACGAACCGGTACTAATGGGCATCGCACCCTTTAGTACCGGTTCGTGCCACGAACCGGGACTAAAGGTCCCATTTGAACCGGGATTAATGCCTGTACGGTGCCCTCGCCGCTCGAACCGGGACTAATGCTCACATTAGTCCCGATTCGTAACGCAACCGGGATTAATGCTCTTTTCTTGCCGAACGAAAGCCCCGTTTTCTACTAGTGATTAGCTGGCTCGAGATTGTAACCCTGTAACAATGGAATAAAGCTCTTTCACCCTGCAAAAAAAAACTTCCTTGTGTTGTCACATAAATGGGTGTGGAGGTAGAGTCGTTGCATGCGCATCAACATTCTAGATAGAGAGCACGAACTTAATTAATTTGTTAGCAATTTTCTTGGCCATTTCACCCCATATATGCATGGGATTTTTTTTTTCAGATGGCCTCTCTCGTGACATGTGAGTGCTCCCCCTTGTACGTACCTGGCCACTATCAGGGCACAAAATTGCTACACTTACGGGAGGCTCCTATGGAATCTGTTTTACGATCGTACTACAGTTTAGATGTTGGTGGATGAAGGGGGCAAACAGTTTAGATATGATCCATCAATATGTTGGTGGAGGAGGAGCCATGTTACATACTCCCTCCGTTCCTTGATATAAGGTGTATAGATTTTTGAGAAATATTGCGTTGCATCACTCGTTTGGATAACTTTTTAGTGATTTGATTACATTCCCTTAATTCAGGAAAGCTCCTTTATTTTCTCATGTCGATTAGTCAGGTGAGATCTCGCCTAAAACTTGTGAAATTTTCCCTCCACATGTGTTCTTTAATTTTCGTGCCAAAAACTATACACCCTATATTTAGATACGAAAAAGGGAGTATACCGCAAGGCAGACGACAGGTCTCGACGACATGACACAGCGGAGTCTCGACGACGGGCGCGTGTGGATGGATGTGTGCAGAATGGTGGCTCTGTCTGACGTCGCGGTGACATGGACACGGCCTGGCAAGGTGAATGTGTTGATCACTCCTGAAGGTGGGACGGTGGAAGATGGCTGAGGGAGTCCCGGATTAAGGGGTACTCGGGCGTCCGGCCTGTTATCCATGGGCCGGACTGATGGGCTGTGAAGACATGAAGGCCGAACACTGCACCGTGTCCGGATTGGACTTTACTTGGCGTGGAGGGCAAGCTTGGCGACCAACTATGAAGATTCCTTCTTATGTAACCGACTCCATGTAAACCCTAGATTCCCCTGGTGTCTATATAAACCGGAGGGGTTAGTCCGGAAAGGACATACTCATTACCATATTCACATAGGCTAGAATTCTAGGGTTTAGCCATTAGGATCTCGTGGTAGATCCACTCTTGTAATACTCATATTCATCAAGATCAATCAAGCAGGAAGTAGGGTATTACCTCCATAGAGAGGGCCCGAACCTGGGTAAACATCGTGTCCCCCGTCTCCTGTTACCATCGATCCTAGACGCACAATTCGGGACCCCCTACCCGAGATCCGCCGGTTCTGACACCGACATTGGTGCTTTCATTGAGAGTTCCACTGTGCCGTCGGAAAAAGGTTCGATGGCCCCTTCAATCGTCAATAATGACGCTGTCCAAGGAGGAACCTTCCTCCCCGGACAGATTGTTGTATTTGGCGGCTTCATACTGCGGGCCAACTTACTTGGCCATCTGGAGCAGGTCGATAGCTACGCCCCTGGCCATCAGGTCGGATCTGGAAGCTTGAACTACGTCGCGGATATCCGTGGAGACTTGATCTTCAAGGGATTTGAGCCCGCGGCGACCGCTCCCCTCGCCCCGATGAACATGATTTAAATCTGTCATCGGACCACACCCAGGAGATGGTTCCTGCTACTGCAACGGCCTTAGAGCCAAAGCGGATCGTGCCATCCGAGGCCACAGAGTCCGCGGCGTTGGAGCCGCACATGGACTCGACATCCCGCAATATTCGCGTCAATGGAACTCTGGACTCATCTCCGGCTATAAGTTCCGGACCAGGTACGCCTGCGGACACCGAGTTGGATCAGTTATCGATTTTCAAATTTAGCGCCGCAGACATCTTCCAGCATTCACCTTTGGGTAACGTGCTAAACTCTCTAAAGAATTTGTTCTTGGAGAAGAACTCACGGCCGAACTATGTCCAGTTCAAACTAGAGACGGATGACGAGGAATTTTACTTCCCACCCGCCACCCACTTCATAGCCACCGTCGATGACTTAACCGACGTGCTTGACTATGGCTCTGAAGACATCGACGGTATGGATGACGATGCCGACAAGGAGCAAGGCCAAGACCTGCCATTCACTGGACGTTGGACGGCTACCTCTTCGTATGATGTGTACATGGTTGATACACCTAAAGGATCTGGCGACGATAAAGAAGAGCCAGATGCGAATAAAACCTCTGAGACGCAGTCCAAGCGCCGACGGCCCAAATGCCGCTCTAAACCCCGTCACTCAAAGGATGGCAACACTGGCACCGGAGAAAATAGTACTCCAGGCGACGCCGAAAACAATGAAGACCTTGTCGGGGCTACATCCAAACAGGAACATGACAGCAGGCAAGACAACCCTGACGAACAGGCCATAGAAGATGATTCGGAGGATGATAGTTACCGTCCACCCTCCGAGGAGGAGACAAGCCTCAGCAACGAAGACTTCATCGTGCCCGAGGATCCTCTAGAGCAGGAGTGCTTTAAACTTCAGCTCATAGCCACTGCAAGGAGCCTGAAAAAGAAACAACAATAGCTTCAAGCTGAACAAGATCTGCTCGTCGATAGATGGACTGATGTCCTGACAGCCGAAGAATACGGCCTCAAGCGCCCAGCCAAGAGCTAGCTATCCGAAACACAGACTGTTACCTCAATTCGATGAGGAGGCCTCGGAGCACATATCTCCCTCGCGTAATACGGAACGACCACCACGTGGTCGAGACATGGCGGTCGATCGGCCACCCCGCGGTCGGGATAAAGCAACAACTCAGGCCGAACGGCAGCCGGCTCCACCGCCCCAAAAAAATAGAGATGGAAGAGTTCGGGGTCACACATACGACCTCCGGAAAACTCTAGACAGTAGAGCAGGACATACAAGATCGATCTACGGATCGCGAGGGTGTGCCTCGAGGCACGACGACGGCTACCTATTCGGACATGACAAACCTAACTACGCCCAGGCCGAATGCCACAGACGGACTCCATCAGAGCTACGCCGCGATGTGGCCCGATACAGAGGTGCCGCACACCCTCTCTGCTTCACAAATGAAGTATTGGATCACGAATTCCCCGAGGGGTTAAAACCCGTCAATATCGAATCATACGACGGCACAACCGATCCCGCAGTATGGATCGAAGATTTTATTCTCCATATCCACATGGCTCGAGGAGATGACCTCTACGCCATCAAATACCTCCCATTAAAGCTCAAAGGACCAGCTCGGCACTGGTTAAATAGCCTGCCTGAGAATTCCATCGGCAGCTGGGAGGACTTGGAAGAGGCTTTCCTTGATAACTTCCAAGGAACTTATGTTCGGCCACCAGATGCCGCTGACCTAAGCCACATAGTTCAACAACCTGGAGAATCAGCCAGAAAATTCTGGACTAGGTTCCTAACCAAAAAGAACCAGATCGTTGACTGTCTGGATGCCAAGGCCCTAGCAGCCTTCAAACACAACATCCGTGATGAATGGATGGCATGCCACCTCGGCCAAGAAAAGCCGAAGTCTATGGCAGCCCTTACGACACTCATGACCCGCTTTTGCACGGGTGAGGACAGCTGGCTGGCTCGTAGCAAAAACACAGCCAGCGAGGTAGGCCCCACCGAGGCCAAGAACAACACCTGCAAGTTTCGGCGCAATAGACACAAACGCCGAAGCAATGGCGATTACACCGATGACACCACAGTCAACGTCGGATTCAGTGGCTCCAAGTCTGGCCAACAGAAGAAGCCCTACAAAAGAAACAACGAAGGACCTTCCAGCCTGGACTGCATACTCGACCGTCCGCGCCAAATTCATGGCACCCCAGATAAGCAAGCCAATCATACCAACAGGGATTGTTGGGTCTTCAAGCAGGCTGGCAAGTTAAATGCCGAAAACAAAGAAAAGGGATCACAAAGTGAGGACGAGGATGAAGAGCCCCGGCGGCCGAACACCGGGGGGGGGGGGCAGAAGAAATCCCCCCCCCCCCCCCAAGCCAAAAAGGTGAACATGATATACGCCACACACATCCCCAGAAAGGAGCGCAAACGAGCACTCAGGGACGTCTACGCGGTAGAGCCAGTCGCCCCAAAGTTCAATTCGTGGTCGTCATTTCCGATCACCTTCGATCGTCGAGATCATCCGACTAGTATCCGCCATGGCGGTTCGGCCGCACTGGTCCTTGACCCAATCATCGACGGATTCCACCTAACACGATTCCTAATGGATGGTGGAAGCAGCCTCAACATGCTGTACCAGGATAGAGTACGGAAGATGGGCATTAATCCCTCATGAATCTGTTGGGGATCTTAGCAGAAATTCAAAATTTTCTATGCATCACCAAGATCAATCTATGGAGTAATCTAGAAACGAGGGGAAGGGGAGTGCATCTACATATCCTTGTAGATCGCTAAGCGGAAGCGTTCAAGTGAACGGGGTTGATGGAGTCGTACTCGTCGTGATCCAAATCACCGATGATCCTAGCGCCGAACGGACGGCACCTCCGCGTTCAACACACGTACGGTTGGGAGATACGTCTCCTCCTTCTTGATCCAGCAAGGGGGGAGGAGAAGTTGATGGAGATCTAGCAACATGACGGCGTGGTGGTGGAAGTAGCGGGATCTCGGCAGGGCTTCGCCAAGCTCAACGAGAGGGAGAGGTGTCACAGGAGGGAGAGGGAGGTGCCAGGGGCTTGGGTGCGGCTTCCCTCCCTCCCCCCACTATATATAGGGCCCCTAGGGGGTGCGCCGGCCCTAGGAGATCCAATCTCCAAGGGGGGCGGCGGCCAAGGGGGAAACTTGCCCCCCCCAAGCCAAGTGGGGCGCCCCCCACCCCTAGGGTTTCCAACCCTAGGCGCGGGGGGAGGCCCAAGGGGGGCGCACCAGCCCACCAGGGGCTGGTTCCCACGTCACTTCAGCCCATGGGGCCCTCTGGGATAGGTGGCCCCACCCGGTGGACCCCCGGGACCCTTCCGGTGGTCCTGATACAATACCGATTACCCCCGAAACCTTCCCGGTGGCCGAAACTGGACTTCTTATATATAAATCTTTACCTCCGGACCATTCCGGAACTCCTCGTGACATCCGGGATCTCATCCGGGACTCCGAACAACTTTCGGGTTACCGCATACTAATATCTCTACAACCCTAGCGTCACCGAACCTTAAGTGTGTAGACCCTACGGGTTCGGGAATCATGCAGACATGATCGAGACAACTCTCCGGCCAATAACCAACACCGGGATCTGGATACCCATGCTGGCTCCCACATGTTCCATGATGTCGAGGATTCAATCAATCCCGTATTCAATTCCCTTTGTCTACCGGTATAGTACTTTCCCGAGATTCGATCGTCGGTATCCTGATACCTTGTTCAATCTCGTTACGGGCAAGTCTCTTTACTCGTTCCGTAACACATCATCCCGTGATCAACTCCTTGGTCACATTGTGCACATTATGATGATGTCCTACCGAGTGGGCCCAGAGATACCTCTCCGTCACACGGAGTGACAAATCCCAGTCTTGATTCGTGCCAACCCAACAGACACTTTCGGAGATACCCGTAGTGTACCTTTATAGCCACCCAATTACGTTGTGACGTTTGGTACACCCAAAGCATTCCTACGGTATCCGGGAGTTGCACAATCTCATGGTCTAAGGAAATGATACTTGACATTAGAAAAGCTTTAGCATATGAACTACACGATCTTTGTGCTAGGCTTAGGATTGGGTCTTGTCCATCACATCATTCTCCTAATGATGTGATCCCGTTATCAATGACATCCAATGTCCATGGTCAGGAAACCGTAACCATCTATTGATCAACGAGCTAGTCAACTAGAGGCTTACTAGGGACATGGTGTTGTCTATGTATCCACACATGTATCTGAGTTTCCTATCAATACAATTATAGCATGGATAATAAACGATTATCATGAACAAGGAAATATAATAATAACCAATTTATTATTGCCTCTGGGGCATATTTCCAACAGTCTCCCACTTGCACTAGAGTTAATAATCTAGTTCACATCGCCATGTGATTAACACTCACAGGTCACATCGCCATGTGACCAACATCCAAAGAGTTTACTAGAGTCAATAATCTAGTTCACATCACTATGTGATTAACACTCAATGAGTTCTGGGTTTGATCATGTTATGCTTGTGAGAGAGGTTTTAGTCAACAGGTCTGGAACATTCAGATCCGTATTTACTTCGCAAATCTCTATGTCATCTTGTAGATGCCGCTACTACGCTATATTTGGAGCCATTTCAAATAACTGTTCTACTATACGAATCCGCTTCACTCTACTCAGAGCTATTCGGATAGGTGTTAAGCTTGCATCGATGTAACTCTTTACGTCGAACTCTTTATCACCTCCATAACCGAGAAACATATCCTTATTCCTCTAAGGATAATTTTGACCACTATCTGGCGATCCACTCCTAGATCACCTTTGTACCCTCTTGCCGGACATGTGGCAAGGCACACATCAGGTGCGGTACTCAGCATGGCATATCGTATAGAGCCTATGACAAAAGCATAGGGGACGACCTTCGTCCTTCCTCTTTCTTCTGCCGTGGTAGAGTTTTAAGTCTTAACTTCATACCTTATAACTCAGGCAAGAACTCCTTCTTTGACTAATCCATCTTGAACACCTTCAAGATCATGTCAAGGTATGTGCTCATTTGAAAGTACCATTAAGCGTTTTTTATCTATCCTTATAAATCTTGATGCTCAATGTTCAAGTAGCTTAATCCAGGTTTTTTCATTGAAAAACACTTTTCAAATAACCCTATATGCTTTCCAGAAATTCTACATCATTTCTGATCAACAATATGTCAACAACATATACTCATCAGAAATTCTATAGTGCTCCCACTCACTTCTTTGGAAATACAAGTTTCTCATAAACTTTGTATAAACCCAAAATCTTTGATCATCTCATCAAAGCGTACATTCCAACTCCGAGATGCTTACTCCAGTCCTTAGAAGGGTTGCTGGAGCTTTGCATACTTGTTAGCATCTTTCAGGATTGTTAAAACCTTCTGGTTGTATCACATACAACCTTTCCTCAAGAAAATCGTCGAGGAAACAATGTTTTGACATCCTATCTGCAAGATTTCATAAATAATGCAGTAATTGCTAATATAATTCCAACAAACTCTTAGCATTGCCACGAGTGAGAAAGTCTCATCGTAGTCAACTCCTTGAACTTGTCGGAAGACATCTTAACGACAAGTCGAGCTTTCTTAATGGCGATACTTACCATCATTGTCCGTCTTCCTTTTAAAATCCATATGTACCTAACAGCCTTACGACCATCAAGTAGTTCTTCCAAAGTCTACACTTTGTTTTCATATATGGATCCTCTCTCAGATTTTATGGCCTCGAGCCATTTTTTTCGGAATCCGGGCCCACCATCGCTTCTTCATAGCTCGTAGGTTCATTGTTGTCTAGCAACATGACTTCCAAGACAGGATTACGTACCACTCTGAAGTAGTACGCATCCTTGTCGTCCTACGAGGTTTGGTAGTGACTTGATCCGAAGTTTCATGATCACTATCATAAGCTTCCACTTCAATTGGTGTAGGTGCCACAGGAACAACTCCCTGTGCCCTGCCACACACTAGTTGAAGTGTCGGTTCAATAACCTCATCAAGTTTCCACCATCCTCCCACTCAATTCTTTCGAGAGAAACTTTTCCTCGAGAAAGGACCCGATCCAAGAAACAATCCCTATTGCTTTCGGACCTAAGACAGGAGGTATACCCAACTGTTTTGGGTGTCCTATGAAGATGCATTTATCTGCTTTGGGTTCGAGCTTATCAGCCTGAAACTTTTTCACATAAGCGTCGCAGCCCCAAACCTTTAAGAAACGACAGCTTAGGTTTCTCTGAACCATAGTTCATACGGTGTTGACTCAAACGGAATTGTGTGGTGCCCTATTTAAAGTGAATGTGGTTGTCTCTAATGCTTGACCCATAAACTATAGTGGTAATTCGATAAGAGACATCATGGTATGCACCACATCCAATAGGGTGCAGCTATGATGTTCGGACACACCATCACACTATGGTGTTCCAAGCGGCATTAGTCGTGAAACAATTTCCACAATGTCTTAATTGTGTGCCAAACTCATAACTCAGATATTCATCTCTATGATCATATCATAGACATTTTATCCTCTTGTCACGATGATCTTCAACTTCACTCTGAAATTACTTGAACCTTTCAATAATTCAGACTTTTGTTTCATCAAGTAAATATACTTAGCATCTACTCAAATCATCTGTGAAGTAAGAACATAACGATATCCACTACATGCCTCAGCACTCATTGGACTGCACACATCAAAATGTATTACTTCCAACAAGTTGTTTTCTTGTTCCATCTTACTGAAACGAGGCCATTTAGTCATCTTGCCCATGCGGTATGATTTGCATGTCTCAAGTGATTCAAAATCAAGTGAGCCCAAACGATCCATCTGTATGGAGTTTCTTCATGCATATATACCAATAGGCATGGTTCGCATGTCTCAAGTGATTCAAAATCAAGTGAGTCCAAAGATCCATCAACATGGAGCTTCTTCATGCGTTTTATACCATTATGACTCAAATTGCAGTGCCACAAGTATGTGGTACTATCATTACTATCTTATATCTTTTGGCATGATCATGTGTATCACTACGATCGGGAATCAATTGAAGGTGTTATTCAAATAAACAGAGTAACCATTATTCTCCTTAAATGAATAACTGTATTGCGATAAACATAATCCAATCATGTCTACGCTCAACGTAAACACCAAATAACAATTATTTAGGTTTAACACCAATCCCGATGGTAGACGGAGCGTGCGATGTTTGATCACATCAACCTTGGAAACTCTTCCAACACATATCGTCGTCTCACCTTTGGCTAGTCTCCATTTATTCTGTAGCCTTTTATTTCGAGTTACTAACACTTAGCAACCGAACCGGTATCTAATACCCTGCTGCTACTAGGAGTACTAGTAAAGTACACATTTAATATAATGTATGTCCAATACATACTTCTGTCAACCTTGCCAGCCTTCTCATCTACCAAGTATCTAGGGTGGTTCTGCTTCAGTGACCGTTCCCCTTATTACAGAAGCACTTAGTCTCGGGCTTGGGTTCAACTTTGGGTTTCTTCACTAGAGCAGCAACTGATTTGTCGTTTCATGAAGTATCCCTTTCTTGCCCTTGCCCTTCTTGAAACTAGTGGTTTTACTAACCATCAACAATTGATGCTCCTATTTGATTTCTACTTTCGCGGTGTTGTGAATAGCTCAAGGATCATATCTATCCCTGATATGTTATAGTTCATCACGAAGCTCTAGTAGCTTGGTGGCAGTGACTTTGGAGAACCATCACTATCTCATCTGGAAGATTAACTCCCACTCGATTCAAGCGATTGTAGCACTCATACAATCTGAGCACATGCTCAACGATTGAGCTTTTCTCCTTAGTTTGCAGGCTTAAGAAACTTGTCAGAGGTCTCGTACCTCTTGACATGGGCACTAGCCTGAAATCCCAATTTCAGTCCTTGGAACATCTCATATGTTCTGCGATGTTTCAAAAATGTCTTTGGTGCCTCAATTCTAAACCATTTAGCATTGCGTACTGAACTATCATGTAGTCATCAAAACGTGTATGTCAGATGTTCGCAACATCCACAACTGACGCTTGAGGTTCAGCTCACTGAGCGGTGCATTAAGGACATAATACTTCTGCACAGAATGAGGACAATCCTCAGTTTACGGACCCAGTCCGCATAATTGCTACTATCAACTTTCAACTAAATTTTCTCTAGGAACATATCTAAACCAGTAGAACTAAAGCGTAAGCTTTGACATAATTTGCAAAGTCCTTTTGACTATGTTCATGATAATTGAGTTCATCTGATTATTTAATGAACTCCCACTCAGATAGACATCCCTCTAGTCATCTAAGTGATACATGATCCGAATCAACTAGGCCGTGTCCGATCATCACGTGAGACGGACTAGTCATCATCGGTGAACATCTTCATGTTGATCGTATCTTCTATACGACTCATGTTCGACCTTTCGGTCTTCCGTGTTCCGAGGCCATGTCTGTACATGCTAGGCTCGTCAAGTCAACCTAAGTGTATTGCGTGTGTAAATCTGGCTTACACCCGTTGCATTCGAACATTAGAATCTATCACACCTGATCGTCACGTGGTGCTTTGAAACAACGAACCTTCGCAACGGTGCACAGTTAGGGGGAACACTTTTCTTGAAATTATTGCGAGGGATCATCTTATTTAAGCTACCGTCGTTCTAAGCAAATAAGATGTAAAACATGATAAACATCACATGCAATCAAATAGTGACATGATATGGCCAATATCATTTTGCTCCTTTTGATATCCATCTTCGGGGCGCCATGATCATCATCGTCACCGGCATGACACCATGATTTCCATCATCATGATCGCCATCATCGTGTCTTCATGAAGTTGTCTCGTCATCTATTACTTCTACTACTATGGCTAATGGTTTAGCAATAAAGTAAAGTAATTACATGACGTTTATGTTGACACGCAAGTCATAAATAAATTAAGACAACTCCTATGGCTCCTGCCGGTTGTCATACTCATCGACATGCAAGTTGTGATTCCTATTACAAGAACATGATCAATCTCATACATCACGTATATCATTCATCACATCCTTTTGGCCATATCACATCACATGGCATATGCTGCAAAAACAAGTTAGACATCCTCTAATTGTTGTTGCAAATTTTTACGTGGCTGCTATAGGTTTCTTAGCAAGAACGTTTCTTACCTACGCCATAACCACACCGTGATATGCCAATTTTTATTTACCCTTCATAAGGACCCTTTTCATCGAATCCGATCCGACTAAAGTGGGAGAGACAGACACCCGCTAGCCACCTTATGCAACTAGTGCATGTCAGTCGGTGGAACTTGTCTCATGTAAGTGTACGTGTAAGGTCGGTCCGGGCCGCTTCCTCCCACGATGCCGCCGAATCAATATAAGACTAGTAACGGCAAGTAAATTGACAAAATCGATGCCCACAACTACTTTGTGTTCTACTCGTGCATAGAAACTACGCATAGACCTAGCTCATGATGCCACTGTTGGGGATCGTAGCAGAAATTCAAAATTTTCTACGCATCACCAAGATCAATCTATGGAGTAATCTAGCAACGAGGGGAAGGGGAGTGCATCTACATACCCTTGTAGATCGCTAAGCGGAAGCGTTCAAGTGAACGGGGTTGATGGAGTCGTACTCGTCGTGATCCAAATCACCGATGATCCTAGTGCCGAATGGACGGCACCTCCGCATTCAACACACATACGGTTGGGAGAGACGTCTCCTCCTTCTTGATCCAGCAAGGGGGGAGGAGAAGTTGATGGAGATCAAGCAGCACGACAGCGTGGTGGTGGAAGTAGCGGGATCTCGGCAGGGCTTCGCCAAGCTCAGCGAGAGGGAGAGGTGTCATGGGAGGGAGAGGGAGGCGCCAGGGGCTTGGGTGCGGCTGCCCTCCCTTCCCCCCACTATATATAGGGCCCCTAGGGGGGCGGCCCTAGGAGATCCAATCTCCAAGGGGGGGCGGCGGCCAAGGGGGGAAACTCCCCCCCCCCCAAGCCAAGTGGGGCGCCCCCCACCCCTAGGGTTTCCAACCCTAGGCGCAGGGGGAGGCCCAAGGGGGGTGCACCAGCCCACCAGGGGCTGGTTCCCACGTCACTTCAGCCCATGGGGCCCTCCGGGATAAGTGGCCCCACCCGGTGGACCCCCGGGTGTTGGGGAACGTAGTAATTTCAAAAAATTTCCTACGCACACGCAAGATCATGGTGATGCATAGCAACGAGAGGGGAGAGTGTTGTCTACGTACCCTCGTAGACCTAAGCGGAAGCGTTGACGCAACGTAGAGGAAGTAGTCGTACGTCTTCCCGGTCCAACCGATCCAAGCACCGTTACTCCGGCACCTCCGAGTTCTTGGCACACGTTCAGCTCGATGACGCTCCCCGGGCTCCGATCCAGCAAAGCTTCGGGGAGGAGTTCCGTCAGCACGACGGCGTGTGACGATCTTGATGTTCTACCGTCGCAGGGCTTCGCCTAAGCACCGCTACAATATGACCGAGGTGGAATATGGTGGAGGGGGGCACCGCACACGGCTAAGGAACGATCACGAAGATCAACTTGTGTGTCTATGGGGTGCCCCCTGCCCCCGTATATAAAGGAGTGGAGGAGGGGAGGGCCGGCCCTCTCTATGGTGCGCCCTAGGGGAGTCCTACTCCCATCGGGAGTAGGATTCGCCTTTTCCTAGTCCAACTAGGAGTCCTTCCATGTAGTAGGAGTAGGAGACAAGGAAGGGGAAGAGGGAAGAGAAGGAAGGAGGGGGCGCAGCCCCTCCCCCTAGTCCAATTCGGACTAGGCCTTGGGGGGGGTGCGCGGCCTGCCTCTCCCTCTCCCCTAAAGCCCAATAAGGCCCATATACTTCTTCCCCCGTATTCCCGTAACTCCCCGGTACTCCGAAAAATACCCGAACCACTTGGAACCTTTCCGATGTCCGAATATAGTCGTCCAATATATCGATCTTTACGTCTTGACCATTTCGAGACTCCTTGTCATGTCCCCGATCTCATCCGGGACTCCGAACTCCTTCGGTACATCAAAACTCATAAACTCATAATATAACTGTCATCGAAACCTTAAGCGTGCAGACCCTACGGGTTTGAGAACAATGTAGACATGACCAATACATGTCTCCGATCAATAACCAATAGCGGAACCTGGATGCTCATATTGGCTCCTACATATTCTACGAAGATCTTTATCGGTCAGACCGCATAACAACATACGTTGTTCCCTTTGTCATCGGTATGTTACTTGCCCGAGATTTGATCGTCGGTATCTCAATACCTAGTTCAATCTCGTTACCGGCAAGTCTCTTTACTCGTTCCGTAATACATCATCTTGCAACTAACTCATTAGTTGCAATGCTTGCAAGGCTTATGTGATGTGCATTACCGAGAGGGCCCAGAGATACCTCTCCGACAATCGGAGTGACAAATCCTAATCTCGAAATACGCCAACCCAACATTTACCTTTGGAGACACCTGTAGAGCTCCTTTATAGACGTTTGGTAGCACACAAAGTGTTCCTCCGGCAAACGGGAGTTGCATAATCTCATAGTCATAGGAACATGTATAAGTCATGAAGAAAGCAATAGCAACATACTAAACGATCGGGTGCTGAGCTAATGGAATGGGTCATGTCAATCACATCATTATCCTAATGATGTGATCCCGTTAATCAAATAACAACTCTTTGTATGGTTAGGAAATATAACCATCTTTGATTAACGAGCTAGTCTAGTAGAGGCATACTAGTGACACTCTGTTTGTCTATGTATTCACACATGTATTATGTTTCCGGTTAACACAATTCTAGCATGAATAATAAACATTTATCATGAAATAAGGAAATAAATAATAACTTTATTATTGCCTCTAGGGCATATTTCCTTCAGTCTCCCACTTGCACTAGAGTCAATAATCTAGTTCACATTGCTATGTGATTTAACACCAATAGTTCACATCATTATGTGACCAACACTCAAAGGGTTTACTAGAGTCAATAATCTAGTTCACATCGCTATGTGATTAACACCCAAAGAGTACTAAGGTGTGATTATGTTTTGCCTGTGAGAGAAGTTTAGTCAACGGGTCTGCCATATTCAGATCCGTATGTATTTTGCAAATTTCTATGTCAACAATGCTCTGCACGGAGCTACTCTAGCTAATTGCTCCCACTTTCAGTATGCATCCAGATTGAGACTTAGAATCATCTGGATCAGTGTCAAAGTTTGCATCGACGTAACCCTTTACGACGAACCTTTTGTCACCTCCATAATCGAGAAACATATCCTTATTCCACTAAGGATAATTTTGACCACTGTCCAGTGATCTACTTCCTAGATCACTATTGTATTCCCTCGCTTAACACAGTGTAGGGTATACAACAGATCTGGTACACAACATGGCATACTTTATAGAATCTATGGCTGAGGCATAGGGAATGACTTTCATTCTCTTTCTATCTTATGCCATGGTCAGGCTTTGAGTCTTACTCAATTTCACACCTTGCAACACAGGCAAGAACTCTTTCTTTGACTGTTCCATTTTGAACTACTTCAAAATCTTGTCAAGGTATGTACTCATTGAAAAAACTTATCAAGCGTCTTGATCTATCTCTATAGATCTTGATGCTCAATATGTAAGCAGTTTTACCGAGGTCTTTCTTTGAAAAACTCTTTTCAAATATTCCTTTATGCTTTCCAGAAAATTATACATTATTTCCGATCAACAATATGTCGTTCACATATACTTATCAGAAATGTTGTAGTGCTCCCACTCACTTTCTTGTAAATACAGGCTTCACCGCAAGTCTGTATAAAACTATATGCTTTGATCAACTTATCAAAGCGTATATTCCAACTCTGAGATTCTTGCACCAGTCCATAGATGGATCGCTGGAGCTTGCATATTTAGTTAACACCTTTAGGATCGACAAAACCTTCTAGTTGCATCGTATACAACTCTTCTTTAGTAAATCCATTAAGGAATGCAGTTTTGTTTATCCATTTGCCAGATTTCATAAAATGCAGCAATTGCTAACATGATTCGGACAGACTTAAGCATAGATACGAGTGAGAAAATCTTATCGTAGTCAACACCTTGAACTTGTCGAAAACCTTTTGCGACAATTCTAGCTTTGTAGATAGTAACACTACTATCAGCGTCCGTCTTCCTCTTGAAGATCCATTTATTTTCTATGGCTTGCCGATCATCGGGCAAATCCATTAAAGTCCATACTTTGTTCTCATACATGGATCATATCTCAGATTTCATGGCCTCAAACCATTTCGCGGAATCTGGGCTCATCATCGCTTCCTCATAGTTCGCAAGTTCGTCATGGTCTAGTAACATGACTTCCAGAACAGGATTACCGTACCACTCTGGTGCGGATCTCACTCTGGTTTACCTACGAGATTCGGTAGTAACTTGATCTGAAGTTACATGATCATCATCATTAGCTTCCTCACTAATTGGTGTAGTAGTCACAAGAACAGATTTCTGTGATGAACTACTTTCCAATAAGGGAGCAGGTACAGTTACCTCATCAAGTTCTACTTTCCTCCCACTCACTTCTTTCGAGAGAAACTCCTTCTCTAGAAAAACTCCGAATTTAGCAACAAAAGTCCTGCCTTTGGATTTGTGATAGAAGGTGTACCCAACAGTCTCCTTTGGGTATCCTATGAAGACATATTTCTCCGATTTGGGTTTGAGCTTATTAGGATGAAACTTTTTCATATAAGCATCACAACCCCAAACTTTAAGAAACGACAACTTTGGTTTCTTGCCAAACCACAGTTCAGATTGTGTCGTCTCAACGGACTTAGATGGTGCTCTATTTAACGTGAATGCAGCTGTCTCTAATGCATAACCCCAAAATGATAGTGGTAGATCGGTAAGAGACATCATAGATCGCACCATATCTAATAAAGTACGGTTATGACGTTCGGACACACCATTATGCTGTGGTGTTCCAGGTGGCGTGAGTAGTGAAACTATTTCACATTGTTTTTAACTAAAGGCCAAACTCATAACTCAAATATTTTACTTCTGCGATCATATCGTAGAAACTTTCATTTTTGTTACGATGATTCTCCACTTCACTCTGAAATTCTTTGAATTTTTCAACTATTTCAGACGTGTTTCATTAAGTAGATATACCCATACCTGCTCAAATCATCTGTGAAGATCAGAAAATAATGATACCTGCCACGAGCCTTAATATTCATCGGACCACATACATCAGTATGTATGATTTCCAACAAATATGTTGCTCGCTCCATTGTTCCGGAGAACGGAGTCTTAGTCATCTTGCCCATGAGGCATGGTTCGCAAGCATCAACTGATTCATAATCAAGTGATTCCAAAAGCCCATCAGCATGGAGTTTCTTCATGCGCTTTACACCAATATGACCTAAACGGCAGTGCCACAAATAAGTTGCACTATCATTATTAACTTTGCATCTTTTGGCTTCAATATCATGAATATGTGTATCACTACGATCGAGATCCAACGAACCATTTTCATTGGGTGTGTAACCATATAAGGTTTTATTCATGTAAACAGAACAACAATTTATTCTCTTACTTAAATGAATAACCGTATTGCAATAAACATGATCAAATCATATTTATGCTCAACGCAAACACCAAATAACACTTATTTAGGTTCAACACTAATCCCGAAAGTATAGGGAGTGTGCGATGATGATCATATCAATCTTGGAACCACTTCCAACACACATCGTCACTTCACCCCTAACTAGTTTCTGTTCATTCTGCAACTTCCGTTTCGAGTTACTACTCTTAGCAACTGAACTAGTATCAAATACTGAGGGGTTGCTATAAACACTAGTAAAGTACACATCAATAACATGTATATCAAATATACTTATGTTCACTTTGCCATCCTTCTTATCCGCCAATCACTTGGGGTAGTTCCGCTTCCAGTGACCAGTCCCTTTGCAGTAGAAGCACTTAGTCTCAGGCTTAGGACCAGACTTGGGCTTCTTCACTTGAGCAGCAACTTGCTTGCTGTTTTTCTTTAAGTTCCCCTTTTTCCCTTTGCCCTTTTCTTGAAACTAGTGATCTTGTCAACCATCAACACTTGATGCTCTTTCTTGATTTCTACCTTCATCGATTTCATCATCATGAAAAGCTAGGGATTCGTTTTCGTCATCCCTTGCATACTATAGTTCATCACGAAGTTCTACTAACTTGGTGATGGTGACTAGAGAATTCTGTCAATCACTATCTTATCTGGAAGATTAACTCCCACTTGATTCAAGCGATTGTAGTACCCAGACAATCTGAGCACATGCTCACTAGTTGAGCGATTCTCCTCCATCTTTTAGCTATAGAACTTGTTGGAGACTTCATATCTCTCAACTCGGGTATTTTCTTGAAATATTAACTTCAACTCCTGGAACATCTCATATGGTCCATGACGTTCAAAACGTCTTTGAAGTCCCGATTCTAAGCCGTTAAGCATGGTGCGCTAATCTATCAAGTAGTCATCATATTTAGCTAGCCAAACGTTCATAACGTCTGCATCTGCTCCTGCAATAGGTCTGTCACCTAGCGGTGCATCAAGGACATAATTCCTCTGTGCAGCAATGAGGATAAACCTCAGATCACGGATCCAATCCGCATCATTGCTACTAACATCTTTCAACACAACTTTCTCTAGGAACATATCAAAATAAACACAGGGAAGCAACAACGCGAGCTATTGATCTACAACATGATTTGCAAAATACTACCAGGACTAAGTTCATGATAAATTTAAGTTCAATTAATCATATTACTTAAGAACTCCCACTTAGACAGACATCTCTCTAGTCATATAAGTGATCACGTGATTCAAATCAACTAAACCATGTCCGATCATCACGTGAGATGGAGTAGTTTTCAATGGTGAACATCACTATGTTGATCATATCTACTATATGATTCATGTTCGACCTTTCGGTCTCCGTGTTCCGAGGCCATATATGTATATGCTAGGCTCGTCAAGTTTAACCTGAGTATTGTGCGTGTGCAAAACTGGCTTGCACCCGTTGTAGATGGACGTAGAGCTTATCACACCCGATCATCACGTGGTGTCTGGGCACGACGAACTTTGGCAACGGTGCATACTCAGGGAGAACACTTCTTGATAATTTAGTGAGAGATCATCTTATAATGCTACCGTCAATCAAAGCAAGATAAGATGCATAAAAGATAAACATCACATGCAATCAATATAAGTGATATGATATGGCCATCATCATCTTGTGCTTGTGATCTCCATCTCCGAAGCACCGTCATGATCACCATCGTCACCGGCGCGACACCTTGATCTCCATCGTAGCATCGTTGTCATCTCGCCAATCTTATGCTTCTACGACTATCGCTCCCGCTTAGTGATAAAGTAAAGCATTACAGGGCGATTGCATTGCATACAATAAAGCGACAACCATATGGCTCCTGCCAGTTGCCGATAACTTGGTTACAAAACATGATCATCTCATACAATAAAATTTAGCATCATGCCTTGACCATATCACATCACAACATGCCCTGCAAAAACAAGTTAGACGTCCTCTACTTTGTTTGTTGCAAGTTTTACGTGGCTGCTACGGGCTTAAGCAAGAACCAATCTTACCTACGCATCAAAACCACAACGATAGTTTGTCAAGTTGGTGCTGTTTTAACCTTCGCAAGGACCGGGCGTAGCCATACTCGGTTCAACTAAAGTTGGAGAAACTGACACCCGCCAGCCACCTGTGTGCAAAGCACGGCGGTAGAACCAGTCTCGCGTAAGCGTACGCGTAATGTTGGTCCGGGCTGCTTCATCCAACAATACCGCCGAACCAAAGTATGACATGCTGGTAAGTAGTATGACTTATATCGCCCACAACTCACTTGTGTTCTACTCGTGCATATAACATCAAACCATAAAACCTAGACTCTGATACCACTGTTGGGGAACATAGTAATTTCAAAAAATTTCCTACGCACACGCAAGATCATGGTGATGCATAGCAACGAGAGGGGAGAGTGTTGTCTACGTACCCTCGTAGACCTAAGCGGAAGCGTTGACGCAACGTAGAGGAAGTAGTCGTACGTCTTTCCCGGTCCAACCGATCCAAGCACCGTTACTCCGGCACCTCCGAGTTCTTGGCACACGTTCAGCTCGATGACGCTCCCCGGGCTCCGATCCAGCAAAGCTTCGGGGAGGAGTTCCGTCAGCACGACGGCGTGGTGACGATCTTGATGTTCAACCGTCGCAGGGCTTCGCCTAAGCACCGCTACAATATGACCGAGGTGGAATATGGTGGAGGGGGCACCGCACACGGCTAAGGAACGATCACGAAGATCAACTTGTGTGTCTATGGGGTGCCCCTGCCCCCGTATATAAAAAGGAGTGGAGGAGGGGAGGGCCGGCCCTCTCTATGGTGCGCCCTAGGGGAGTCCTACTCCCATCGGGAGTAGGATTCCCCTTTTCCTAGTCCAACTAGGAGTCCTTCCATGTAGTAGGAGTAGGAGACAAGGAAGGGGAAGAGGGAAGAGAAGGAAGGAGGGGGCGCAGACCCTCCCCCTAGTCCAATTCGGACTAGGCCTTGGGGGGGCGCGCGGCCTGCCTCTCCCTCTCCCCTAAAGCCCAATAAGGCCCATATACTTCTTCCCCCGTATTCCCGTAACTCCCCGGTACTCCGAAAAATACCCGAACCACTCGGAACCTTTCCGATGTCCGAATATAGTCGTCCAATATATTGATATTTACGTCTTGACCATTTCGAGACTCCTCGTCATGTCCCCGATCTCATCCGGGACTCTGAACTCCTTCGGTACATCAAAACTCATAAACTCATAATATAACTGTCATCGAAACCTTAAGCGTGCGGACCCTACGGGTTCGAGAACAATGTAGACATGACCGAGACATGTCTCCGGTCAATAACCAATAGCAGAACCTGGATGCTCATATTGGCTCCTACATATTCTACGAAGATCTTTATCGGTCAGACCGCATAACAACATACGTTGTTCCCTTTGTCATCGGTATGTTACTTGCCCGAGATTTGATTGTCGGTATCTCAATACCTAGTTCAATCTCGTTGCCGGCAAGTCTCTTTACTCGTTCCGTAATACATCATCTTGCAACTAACTCATTAGTTGCAATGCTTGCAAGGCTTATGTGATGTGCATTACCGAGAGGGCCCAGAGATACCTCTCCGACAATCAGAGTGACAAATCCTAATCTCGAAATACGCCAACCCAACATTTACCTTTGGAGACACCTGTAGAGCTCCTTTATAATAACCCAGTTACGTTGTGACGTTTGGTAGCACACAAAGTGTTCCTCCGGCAAACGGGAGTTGCATAATCTCATAGTCATAGGAACATGTATAAGTCATGAAGAAAGCAATAGCAACATACTAAAAAATCAGGTGCTAAGCTAATGGAATGGGTCATGTCAATCACATCATTCTCCTAATGATGTAATCCCGTTAATCAAATAACAACTCTTTGTCTATGGTTAGGAAACATAACCATCTTTGATTAACGAGCTAGTCTAGTAGAGGCATACTAGTGACACTCTGTTTGTCTATGTATTCACACATGTATTATATTTCCGGTTAATACAATTCTAGCATGAATAATAAACATTTATCATGAAATAAGGAAATAAATAATAACTTTATTATTGCCTCTAGGGCATATTTCCTTCACCGGGACCCTTCCGGTGGTCCCGGTACAATACCGATTACCCCCGAAACCTTCTCGGTGGCCGAAACTGGACTTTCTATATATAAATCTTTACCTCCGGACCATTCCAGAACTCCTCATGACGTCCGGGATCTCATCCGGGACTCTGAACAACTTTCGGGTTACCGCATACTAATATCTCTACAACCCTAGCGTCACCGAACCTTAAGTGTGTAGACCCTATGGGTTCGGGAATCATGCAGACATGACCGAGACAACTCTCCGGCCAATAACCAACATGGGGATCTGGATACCCACGTTGGCTCCCACATGTTCCATGGTGATCTCATCGGATGAACCACGATGTCGCAGATTCAATCAATTCCGTATTCAATTCCCTTTGTCTACCGGTATAGTACTTGCCCGAGATTCGATCGTCGGTATCCCGATACCTTGTTCAATCTCGTTACCGGCAAGTCTCTTTACTCATTCTGTAACACATCATCCCGTGATCAACTCCTTGGTCACATTGTTCACATTATGATGATGTCCTACCGAGTGGGCCCAGAGATACCTCTCCGTCACACAGAGTGACAAATCCCAGTCTCGATTCGTGCCAACCCAACAAACACTTTTGGAGATACCCGTAGTGTACCTTTATAGCCACCCAGTTATGTTGTGACGTTTGGTACACCCAAAGCATTCCTACGGTATCCGGGAGTTGCACAATCTCATGGTCTAAGGAAATGATACTTGACATTAGAAAAGCTTTAGCATACGAACTACACGATCTTTGTGCTAGGCTTAGGATTGGGTCTTGTCCATCACATCATTCTCCTAATGATGTGATCCCGTTATCAACGACATCCAATGTCCATGGTCAGGAAACCGTAACCATCTATTGATCAACGAGCTAGTCAACTAGAGGCTTACTAGGGACATGGTGTTGTCTATGTATCCGCACATGTATCTGAGTTTCCTATCAATACAATTATAGCATGGATAATAAACGATTATCATGAACAAGGAAATATAATAATAACCAATTTATTATTGCCGCTAGGGCATATTTCCAACAGAATCAAACCAACAAAGACTACCTTTAAAGGAGTCATACCAGGCGTAGAGGCCCGCTGTATGGGCTCAATCACGCTGGAGGTGGTCTTCGGTTCTCCGGACAACTTCCGAAGCGAAGAGTTAATCTTCGATATCGTCCCCTTTCACAGCGGCTACCACGCACTATTCCGACGAACCGTGTTTGCTAGATTTAACGCAGTGCCACACTATGCTTATCTCAAGCTCAAGGTGCCCGGTCCACGCGGGGTCATAACACTCAATGGCAATACGAAACACTCCCTCCGCACAGAGGAGCAAACCGCCGCCCTAGCAGTAGAAGTACAGAGCGGCCTTCTCAAGCAGCATTATAATCCAGCAGCCGAGCCCCTGGACACCATCAAGAGGGTCCAGGCTACACTGCAACAGGACAGCGCGGCTCGTCAAGAGCTTGACTAGCAATTCGGCCTCCGTCCCAGCCCCAATGAGGTAGTGGCATTCATACCACGCATACACAATTACGCACTCAAAATTCCGTGGACATCGACGGAGGCACGAGATAACCCGGGGTCTACAGTTCGGCTAGACCGATCCCGGACACACATACTTTTACTTCTTTTTCTTGTTTCAGGCACCTTTTTCCACGGGCCTGATCGCAAGTCCTTTAGAAGGACTGGAATACAACGGAGGCAAGCAGCACAGGTGTGTAGGGTAACCTTTATACGTTCTTGTTGACGGTATTCATACTTATTTCTCAGGACCCGCACGCTGCGCCCTATTGATTCCGGCATGTTAAATAGCCGGATACTTCTCGCACCATCTGTACAAGATACACCTTGACGTATCCATCCACTTATAATAAAAATGGTTCGTGGCCCAGTTTCTGTGGTTTTCGCTTCTTACTTCGTTTTATTTCGATCTGCTTATTTGCTGCATCGACACTCTTTTACGTTTCATATTCGCCAGGGGCTACCTGTCGCCCCACAATACGGCAGCACAGTCCGAACACTTCTTATGTATAAGTTCGGCACCCCGAATTTAGCATTATATGCATTGGCTCCGAATCATGTCTTTGGTCAATAGTTGGGTTGCCCGGCTCCTGTGCTTGCTACCCTAAGTTCCGCTCTACGACTGTGCCCTGGCTTTGACCAGATGAGCACCTTGGTAGATAAAGCCGAAAACTGACTGTCATGATATGGCGAGAGCCGGTCAGCTACTCGAGGGTTACAAACCGTTGAAGATTTTTTTCCGCGTTATGCGAGAGATCGGCACTTCCCGATCAGATGCTGACAGTACTCTGGTTTAAACCAGGGGCTGCGCCCATGCTTTATTATAAAACTCATATGACTAAGTGAGGGCATTCAAGCCGTAAAGTCTGATTGCCTTGTTCGTTGCGCTAAACAACTCCTTCAAGGACCATGTAATTGGATCAAGATTGTTTAGATTCTATCACGAACACCTCCGTACTATCTACGTGAGGGCAGAAGCCGACGACTGGCCAACCCTCATATTACACGCAACACGGCCGCACATGAGGAAACAATTCAAAGCATAATAAAACTACTTTACAAAAACTGGCTTTGTTCCCATAATACAAGGCAAAGGCAACATGAATACATTTATTCAAATACAATGTCCTGCGAACATTGCGCCACTACAAGTCGAGGCCCCTCTACGACATCCGCGAAATATCGCTTGGGTGTGCGGTGCTCCTTTCCCTCTGGCGGCCCGCTGGCAACTTCAACATCGTTCATCTTCGCCCACCACATCTTGCAGCGAGGAAGGCCATACGGGCACCTTCAATACAGACAGAGCGCTTGATGACGTCCAGCCAAGGACAGGCGTTCACCACGAGTCCGAAGATTAACAGAATGGTGGCTCTGTCTGACGTCGCGGTGACATGGACACGGCCTGGCAAGGTGAATGTGTTGATCACTCCTGAAGGTGGGACGGTGGAAGATGGCGGCAACTGATCCTAGAGTGTGTACATACGGTGCGTGCAGAGGGTCTATCTAGAACAGTTGGTGCTCTCGGCCTGCCAGCGGGCGACTTGATGAGGCCACCGGAATAGATGTTGTGTGTTGGTATGTGGTCAGGACACGTCATCAAAATTATAGGTGTAGCGGGGGGTAGTTGCCATGAATGTGGCTTTGGATTGATTCATGTATTTGTTTTGTTGTGTTCTGTGCAATAATATAATATAATGGTTGTATGCATCGCCTTGATGCGGAGGTCGGGGTATCCCTTCTTTTAAAAACAATATTTTAGCAAAATTGCACAAAAGTAAAAAAACATCAAATTGGATTGCTCTGCCTTTTTTGCTATAATTATCTACCGACAATCCAATGAAAAATGTGCACATACTTTCTAAGCTACTAATATATACAAAATTGCATGATCTCTCAAGTAAAAAATTACCATTTTTGAATATTTTTATAATACTATTATGTATTTATTATGGTTAGGTGTTGCATAGAATTTGTAACATACAAGTGTTTGGAGCTGTATGCAAGATTCCCATGCGATCAAGGATTTGTTACCACGGCACTATACCTTTATGGAAACATACCATATCAACCCAATCTACGATATCCTTGTGTGGCAACCAGTATGTTCGACGTACTCTTGAGAGGTTCCGGCGTGCCCGGTGGGATAGTGTGGGGTAGGTGAGAATATTCAAATACAGTGGTCTCGTACTCACAAGAGATGTAACTAGGAGAGAAAAAAACAATATGTAAGAAATCTTGCTTATTGAAAAATGCATAGTTATTCGGATATCTGAACGCATAGGATTATCCGCGTTAATTATAGCTATGTGTTCTTATTCAATTATGATTGCACATTTGCACTGCCAGAGAGTAGAAAGAGGTGGTGGCATCGTTGCATTCTACTTGACTTGAGTAGTTGAGTGCATGTGTTTATGTTGCTCATTCACTCATTTGCTCACATTCATTTCGATGGGTGCAACAACTTCCTCGACATTATGTGCTTTGATTGCATTGATCGCTGTCTTGTTGGTGGCTAAATATAAAGATCCTAGCCGGTGCTAGATCCATAGGCCAAGAGAAGAAGAACAAAACAAAGTGAGTTGAGCTGCTAAGGACAAAAGTAGTGCAAAGTATGGACATAGGCGTGGGAGGTGTTGGTAAAATATTGGGAACGTATTCAGCATGTCCAACGTGTCATCCCAGATAACAAAAGCTGAATTAAGCATGTAGAGATGCTGACTTCCACTTGTCATCATAGATAACATGGGTGATGAACTCCCATTTGAAGTACTTTGGGCAGTAGGTCCCTCAAGAAGTCAAGCATGTACCTCACGATGAAGCTGGCACCGCCAGGGCCCACAACATGATGACGTCGTTTGTGGGGTGTTCCAGCAAAATCGTAGGTCTTGATCAGGAAAGGCAGTGGTGATTGACATTGTGACTGCGACTTAGAACACCTTTCCATGTCCCTCGAACCTTGTACCTAGAGAGAGATGAAGTGCCGGTAGAATAGGAGAAACAAATTGGTCAATTTGCATGGAAGTTTGAACCACCCTTCTTCACATTGCATTGTCGAGATTTTGTTTTTAAACGGTCATGGAGGGGGGGGGGGGGGGGGGGGGGTTCCCTACCTGAATATATTGCTCAAAAAGTGTCAAAGCCAAGAGTGCATTGTTGAGAATAGTTCGCAGAGAAATGGAAATTTTGGTTCTACTGCTCTAACCAGCACCTAACCCATCTTGTAAATCGGTTAGAGGATTAAAAGTTCTACTCGTCCTAGAGGCGGCGAAGTAAAATCCCCTCGCTCTCCATCCCCCCGACCCACGCGAATCTACTTCCGCTGCTGTTTCCTCCTCCCAGCTCCGCCTCAAGCCGCCGTCGCTGTCGTGTCCCACCCCGGGTCTATGCCACGACCAACTCCGCCTCTGCCACTGTCGTGTTCCGATACACTTTGCGAATTTGGATCGGTGGAGGAGGCCATTCTTGCCTTCTTCGTCCAAGCGCCTCTCGACGGTGGCCCAACTGGCGAAGCGTCAGCCCGGCTGATGCATGTGAGCGCCTCGGTGTGGTTAGAGCAGCCCAGATTTTGCATTCGATTCTAGGTAACTAGTTTCTTCTTTCTCTCGCTTTTACATTCAATTCTAGACGGCATGAGAAATGTTCGACCATATGCAAAAATCAGAAGTAAGTTTTTTTTTATAAAGTAAGTTTTACTCCATTAAATTTAGGAGATCGGCTAGGTCCGGCCAAAAGTTAGTGAAGCGTAGTGGATAAAGAAAAGGACTTGTCATCTATTAGAACGACTTACTGCAAGAACGGACGGAAGGAAAAGCAGATGTAGTCGTGCAAGTAAGGAATGCAAGTGCTAGTAATAACTAATTAACAAAATCTAAGCGCGATGTTTTTCTGGTTCACTCCAGATCTAATCAATCAGCAGTGAAAATTGTTTAATCCATTTGAACTCTTGGCCAATTGGCACGCGGGAAACATGTGGGGTTCGAGTATGGGAGGAGCGGTTCATGAGGCCTTTGCTAACCCACAAGAGACGCCAGCTATTCGCGGCAAGCTCACGAGAAGGGGTGAACTGGACTGGATTGCACTGAAGACGGGTTGTACCACCGTTGCAAGTGTCGCGCGGGTGGCTATGGGCGGTCGTAGCTGCGGAAATGGACTTGGTTTCCCTTGCATCTTTTGGTTGGGTGTTGCGTGTAATGGACCTGTTTTTTTTAGGGGAACTTGCATTTATTTAAAACTTAAACAAAGTTCGGGATCTCATCCACTACAACCTGAATAATACAATCCGGAGGAAATTCATAAACACTAGACACCTCATTGCACACTCCCTCTCTTGCTAACCCATGCGCTGCTCCATTAGCCGAGCGCCGAACCTAGCTAACTCTGAACTCGTGCCGCGACCTCAACATCTCCTTTATCTCTTCCACGACCGGACCAAAGGTGGAGAGGTTCCTTCGTTCTTCATTAAGCATTGTCACCACCTCCTGATTATCCAGCTCCACGTGAAGGCGCTGAACGTCCGTGTCAAGTGCCAACTGCACAGCACTCCTAGCCGCTAGAATCTCTGCAAGAAGTGGAGTAGTGATGCCACGACCACCTGAAGCTGCAAGCAGCCCCAATCCTCCTCTGCCTCTAACGAAGGCTCCCAGCGGACTAGTCAACATTGACGTTGTTGTTTCGTTTCGTAATCACTAAAAGATTAGGAGGTTGCTAGGCGTCATCTGGCTGATGCTTGCCAAGGATCAACCGCCTCGTCATCTCTGTCCCAACAAAAAAAAATGCCTCGTCATCTATTGGTTCACACACATTCAATGAATTTTGGTCATTTCATTCCCATTGTTATTCTTTTTTTTACGCGTCAACGGCTGCCTGAACCCTTTATTGCGACCATCAAGAAGTGTTAAAAAACGTTCAGTACCGGAAGAACAGGAGATTGGAGAGATAGAGAGAGGGTAAAAAAGAAAATTACAAAGAGCTGGAGGCTACAGTCTCGCAGCTAAGTGGAACAACATAGTGGCCCAGTCGCGAAGCACAATTTGTTTCTGGGCATTCTTACAGCGGTGAGACCAAAGACGATGATCATTTGCCCGCGTTGGCAGCAGTTGTGTGTAGATCGAGGGGGAGATCCCGGAAGACTTTTGCATTCCTCCTCTGCCAAATGTTCCAGAGGACGGCCATGAGAACAGTTGATCTCGTCTTGTTAGTGTAGTTCCCGTCCCAGGCGTGGAGGAGCCCATGCGGCGCATCTGGGCAAAGGCTATGCAGTTCCGCCCTCAAGGGGCGAAGTTGTCTGCATTCGAACATGAGGCGTTTGATAGTTTCACATTGCGTGCAGAAGGGGCAGGCGTCGGAGGTAGTGATACCCCGCCGGAAGCGCCTGGTGTTTGTAAATAGGCGGTCTTTGTTGTTGGAAATATGCCCTAGAGGCAATAATAAATTGGTTATTATTATATTTCCTTGTTCATGATAATCGTTTATTATCCATGCTAGAATTGTATTGATAGGAAACTCAGATACATGTGTGGATACATAGACAACACCATGTCCCTAGTAAGCCTCTAGTTGACTAGCTCGTTGATCAATAGATGGTTACGGTTTCCTGACCATGGACATTGGATGTCGTTGATAACGGGATCACATCATTAGGAGAATGATGTGATGGACAAGACCCAATCCTAAGCCTAGCACAAAGATCGTGTAGTTCGTTTGCTAAAGCTTTTCTAATGTCAAGTATCATTTTCTTAGACCATGAGATTGTGCAACTCCCAGATACCGTAGGAGTGCTTTGGGTGTGCCAAACGTCACAACATAACTGGGTGGCTATAAAGGTTCACTACAGGTATCTCCGAAAGTGTCTGTTGGGTTGGCACGAATCGAGACTGGGATTTGTCACTCCGTGTAACGGAGAGGTATCTCTGGGCCCACTCGGTAGGACATCATCATAATGTGCACAATGTGACCAAGGAGTTGATCACATGATGATGTGTTACGGAACGAGTAAAGAGACTTGCCGGTAACGAGATTGAACAAGGTATCGGGATACCTACGATCGAATCTCGGGCAAGTATAATACCGCTAGACAAAGGGAATTGAATACCGGTTTGATTAAGTCCTTGACATCGTGGTTCATCCGATGAGATCATCGTGGAACATGTGGGAGCCAACATGGGTATCCAGATCCCGCTGTTGGTTATTGACCGGAGAGTTGTCTCGGCCATGTCTACATGACTCCCGAACCCGTAGGGTCTACACACTTAAGGTTCGATGACGCTAGGGTTATAGGGAAAGTATGTATGCGGTTACCGAATGTTGTTCGGAGTCCCGGATGAGATCCCAGACGTCACGAGGAGTTCCGTAATGGTCCGGAGGTAAAGATTGATATATAGGAAGTATGGTTTTGGCCACCGGAAGTGTTCCGGGCATCACCGGTAGTGTACCAGGACCACCGGAGGGGTCCGGGGGTCCACCGGGAGGGGCCACCAGCCCCAGAGGCCTACATGGGCCAATAGTGGGAAGGGACCAGCCCCTATGTGGGCTGGGGCGCCTCCCACCAAGGCCCAAGGCGTCCTCAAGAGGAGAGGGGGCAAACCCTAGGCGCAGATGGGCCCTAAGGCCCACCCTAGGTGCGCCCCCCTCTCTCTCCCCCTTGGCCGCCTCCCAGATGGGATCTGGGGGCTGCCGCCACCCCTAGGGAGGGAACCCTAGGTGGGAGCGCAGCCCCTCCCCTCCCCCTATATATACTTGAGCAAAGGTGCAGCCCAACACATGATTCAATCTCCCTGTTGGCGCAGCCCTACCCCTCTTCCTCCTCGTCTCTCATAGTGCTTGGCGAAGCCCTGCTGGAGTCCCGCGCTCCTTCACCACCACCACGCCGTCGTGCTGCTGCTGGATGGAGTCTTCCCCAACCTCTCCTTCTCCCCTTGCTGGATCAAGGCGTAGGAGACGTCACCGGGCTGTACGTGTGTTGAACGCGGAGGTGCCGTCCGTTCGGCACTAGGATCATCGGTGATTTGGATCACGACGAGTACGACTCCATCAACCCCGTTCACTTGAACGCTTCCGCTTAGCGATCTACAAGGGTATGTAGATGCACTCTCCTTCCCCTCATTGCTATATTACTCCATAGATTGATCTTGGTGATGCGTAGAAAATTTTGAATTTCTGCTACGTTCCCCAACAGTGGTATCAGAGCTAGGTCTATGCGTAGTTTCTATGCACGAGTTGAACACAAGTTGTTGCGGGCGTCGATTTTGTCAATTTGCTTGCCGTTACTAGTCTTATCTTGATTCGGCGGCATCGTGGGATGAAGCGGCCCGGACCGACCTTACACGTACTCTTACGTGAGACTGGTTCCACCGACTGACATGCACTAGTTGCATAAGGTGGCTAGCGGGTGTCTGTCTCTCCCACTTTAGTCGGACCGGATTCGATGAAAAGGGTCCTTATGAAGGGTAAATAGAAATTGGCATATCACGTTATGGTTTTCGCGTAGGTAAGAAACGTTCTTGCTAGAAACCTATAGCAGCCACGTAAAAACTTGCAACAACAATTAGAGGACGTCTAACTTGTTTTTGCAGCATATGCCTTGTGATGTGATATGGCCAAAAGGATGTGATGAATGATATATGTGATGTATGAGATTGATCATGTTCTTGTAATAGGAATCACGACTTGCATGTCGATGAGTATGACAACCGGCAGGAGCCATAAGAGTTGTCTTTATTTATTTATGACCTGCGTGTCAACATAAACATCATGTAATTACTTTACTTTATTGCTAAAGCGTTAGCCATAGTAGTAGAAGTAATAGATGACGAGACAACTTCAAGAAGACACGATGATGGAGATCATGATGATGGAGATCATGGTGTCATGCCAGTGACAACGATGATCATGGAGCCCCGAAGATGGAGATCAAAAGGAGCAAAATGATATTGGCCATATCATGTCACTATTTGATTGCATGTGATGTTTATCATGTTTTACATCTTATTTGCTTAGAACGACGGTAGCTTAAATAAGATGATCCCTCACTAAAATTTCAAGAAAAGTGTTCCCTCTAACTATGCACCGTTGCGAAGGTTCGTCGTTTTGAAGCACCACGTGATGATCGGGTGTGATAGATTCTAACGTTTGAATACAACGGGTGTAAGCCAGATTTACACAGCAAAAACACTTAGGTTGACTTGACGAGCCTAGCATGTACAGACATGGCCTCGGAACACGAATGACCGAAAGGTCGAGCATGAGTCGTATAGAAGATACGATCAACATGAAGATGTTCACCGATGTTGACTAGTCCATCTCACGTGATGATCGGACACGGCCTAGTTGACTCGGATCATGTTTCACTTAGATGACTAGAGGGATGTCTATATGAGTGGGAGTTCATTAGATGAACTCAATTATCATGAACATAGTCTAAATTATCTTTGAAAATATGTTGTAGATAAATAGCTCATGTTGTAGCTCCCTGTTTCAATACGTTCCTAGAGAAATATTAAGTTGAAAGATATTGTGAGCAATGATGCGGACTGGGTCCGTAGTCCGAGGAGTGTCCTCACTGCTACACAGAAGGCTTACGTCTTTGATGCACCGCTCGATGTGCAAACCCCTACAACGTCGTCTGTGGATGTTGTGAACACCTGACAGACACGTCCTGATGACTACTTCATAGTTTAGTGCACCATACTTTACGGCTTAGAATCGGGATTCCAATGACGTTTTAAACGCCATAGAACATATGAGATGTTCCAAGAGCTGAAATTGGGATTTCAGGCTCATGCCCGTGTTGAGAGGTGTGAGACCTCTGACAAGTTCTTTAGCCAACAATATGGAGGAGAATAGCTCAGCTAATGAGCATGTGCTCAGAATGTCTAGGTGCTACAATCACTTAAATCAAGTGGGAGTTAAACTTCTAGATAAGATAGTGATTGATAGAGTTCTCTAGCCACTATCACTAAGCTACTAGATCTTCGTGATGAACTATGACATGCAAGGGATGGAGTTGATCCCGGAGCTGTTCGCGGTGCTTAAGACTGTAAAGGGTAGAAATCAAGAGGGAGCATCAAGTGTTGATGGTTTAACAAGACCACTGGTTTCAACAAGGGCAAGGGCTAGAAGGGAAACTTCATGGATGGCAAACCAGTTGCCGCTCCAATAAAGGAACCCAAGGTTGAACCCAAACCCGAGACTAAGTGCTTCTATTGTAAAGGGGACGGTCACTGGTAGCGGAATTACCCCAAATGCATGGTAGATAAGAAGGCTGGCAACTTCAACAAAGTATATACGTGTTATTAATGTGTACCTCGCTAGTACTCCTGGTAGCACCTGGGTATTGGATACCGGTTCAGTTGCTATTACTGGTGACTTGAAGCAAAAGCTACGGACTAAACGGAGACTGGCTAAGGGCGAGGTGATGATGTGTGTTGGAAGTATTTCCAAAGTTGATGAGATCACCATCGCACGCTCCATCTGCCTTCGGGATTAGTATTGAACCTAGATAAATGTTATCAGGTGTCTACGTTGAGCATGAATATGATTAGATCATGTTCATTGCAATACCGTCATTCATTTAAGTTAGAGAATAATGGTTATTCTGTTTACATGAATGATACCTTTCATGGTCATGCACCCTATGTGAATGGTTCATTGAATCTCGGTCGTGGTAATACACATGTTCACGCCAAAAGATGTAGAGTTAATAATGATAGTACCACTTTCTCGTGGCACTGCCACTTAAGTCATATTGGCGTAAGATGCATGAAGAAACTCCATGTCGATGGATGTTTGGAGTCACTTGATTTTGAATCGCTTGACACATGCGAGCCATGCCTCATGGGCAGGATGACTAAGACCCCATTTTCAGGTACAATGAAACGGGCAAGTGACTTGTTGGAGATCATGCATGCTGATGCGTGTGATCCAATGAGAATTGAAGCGTGCAGTGGATATCGCTATTTTCTCATCTTCACTGATGATTTGAGTAGATATGGGTATATCTACCTAATGAAGCACAAGTTTGAAACGTTTGAAAAGTTCAAGCGATTTCAGAGTGAAGTTAAGAATCATCATAACAAAGAAGATCATGTTCCTACGATCTGATCAAAAGGGGATTTTCTGAGTTATGAGTTTGGCAATCACTTAAGACATTGTGGAATTGCTTCGCAGTTGAAGCCACCTGGAACACCACAAGGTAATGGTGTATCCGGACGTCGTAATCGAACACTGAGATATGGTGCGATCTATGATGTCTCTTGCCAATCTACGGTTTTCATTTTGAGGTTATGCGTTAGAGATAGCTGCATTCACTTTAGATAGGACACCATCTAAGTCCGTTGACATGACATCGTATGAACATTGGTTTGGCAAGAAACCAAAGTTGTCGTTTCTTAATGTTTGGGGCTGCGATGCTTAAGGCTTCAACCAGAGAAGCTCGAACCCAAAGCGGACAAACACATCTTCATAGGATACCCAAAGGTGACAGTAGGGTATACCTTCTATCTCAGATCCGAGGGCAAATTGTTTGTCACTAAGAACGGGTCCTTTCTCGAGAAGGAGTTTCTCTCGAAAGAATTGAGTGGGAGGAAGATAGAACTTGATGAGGTTGTCGAACCTTTATTTCAACCAGAGAGTGATGCAATACAGAAAGATGTTTTCTGTGGAGCCTAGGTCTGTTGAATAGGAAGTTAATGATAGTGATCATGAAGCTTCAGATCAAGTTGCTATCGAACCTCGTAGGTCGACAAGGATATGTACTACTCCTAAGTGGTACGGTAATCCTATCTTAGATATCATGTTGTTAGACAACAATGAACCTACGAGCTATGGAGAAGCGATGGTGGGCCCGTATTCCGACAAATGGTTAGAAACCATGAAATCCGAGATAAGATCCATGTATGGACTTTGGTGGACTTGCCTGTTGATCGGCAAGCCATCGAGATAAATGGATCTTTGAGAAGAAGACGGACGTGGGCGGTAATGTTACCTTCTATGAAGCTCGACTTGTGGGAAAGAGTCTTTTCACAAGTTCAAGGAGTTGACTGCGATGAGAATTTCTCACCCGTAGCGATGCTTAAGTCCGTCGGAATCATGTTAGCATTAGCTGTGTTTTTCGATTATGAAATCTGACAGATGGATGTCAAAACAAGTTTTCTTACCAGTTTTCGTAAGAAAAAGTTGTATGTGATACAATAAAAGGTTTTGTCGATCCTAAGGATGCTAAAAGGCATGCTGGCTCCAGCGATCCTTCTATGGACTAGAGCAAGCATCTCGGAATCGGAATATATGCTTTGATGGAGTGATCAAAGCTTTTAGGTTTATACAATGTTTGCTAGAAACTTGTATTTACAAGAAAGTGAGTGGGAGCACTACAATATTTCTGATAAGTATATGTGGATGACATATTGTTGATCTGAAATAATGTAGAATTTCTGGAAAGCATAAATGGTTGTTTGAAGAGTGATTTTCAAAGGAAGTACTGGATAAAGCTGCTTACATATTGGGCATCAAGATCTATAGAAATAGATCAAGACGCCTGATGATACTTTCAAAGAAAGCACACCTTGACATGTTTTTGAAAGAGTTCAAAATAGATCAGTCAAAGAAGGGGTTCTCACCTGAGTTGTAAGGTGTGAAGTTGAGTAAGACTCAAAGATTGACCACGGAAGAAGAAAGAGGAAGGACGAAGGTCGTCCCCTATGCTCTTGTCATAGGCTCTATACGGTATGCCATGCTGAGTACCGCACCTGATGTGTGCCTTGCCACATGTCTGGCAAGAGGGTACAAAGGTGATCTAGGAGTAGATCACCAGATAGCGGTCAAAAGTATCCTTAGAGGAATAAGGAAATGTTTCTCGGTTATGGAGGTGATAAAGAGTTCGACATAAAGAGTTACGTCGATGCAAGCTTAACACCTATCCGGATAGCTCTGAGTAGAGATACCGAATACGTATAATGGAGCAACAATTTGGAATAGCTCCAAGTGGAACGTGGTAGCAGCATCTACGATATGACATAAAGTTTTGCGAAATGCATAGGGATCTGAATATGGCAAGACCCGTTGACTACAACCTCTCTCACAAGCATAACATGATCAAACCCAGAACTCTTTGAGTGTTAATCACATAGTGATGTGAACTAGATCATTGAGTCTAGTAGACTCTTGGATGTTGGTCACATGGCGATGTGACCTGTGAGTGTTAATCACATGGCGATGTGAACTAGATTATTGACTCTAGTGCAAGTGGGAGACTATTGGAAATATGCCCTAGAGGCAATAATAAATTGGTTATTATTATATTTCCTTGTTCATGATAATCGTTTATTATCCATGCTAGAATTGTATTGATAGGAAACTCAGATACATGTGTGGATACATAGACAACACCATGTCCCTAGTAAGCCTCTAGTTGACTAGCTCGTTGATCAATAGATGGTTACGGTTTCCTGACCATGGACATTGGATGTCGTTGATAACGGGATCACATCATTAGGAGAATGATGTGATGGACAAGACCCAATCCTAAGCCTAGCACAAAGATCGTGTAGTTCGTATGCTAAAGCTTTTCTAATGTCAAGTATCATTTCCTTAGACCATGAGATTGTGCAACTCCCGGATACCGTAGGAATACTTTGGGTGTGCCAAACGTCACAACGTAACTGGGTGGCTATAAAGGTACACTACAGGTATCTCCGAAAGTGTCTGTTGGGTTGGCACGAATCGAGACTGGGATTTGTCACTCCGTGTAAACGGAGAGGTATCTCTGGGCCCACTCGGTAGGACATCATCATAATGTGCACAATGTGATCAAGGAGTTGATCACGGGATGATGTGTTACGGAACGAGTAAAGAGACTTGCCGGTAACAAGATTGAACAAGGTATCGGGATACCGACGATCGAATCTCGGGCAAGTACAATACCGCTAGACAAAGGGAATTGTATACGGGATTGATTAAATCCTCGACATCGTGGTTCATCCGATGAGATCATCATGCAGCATGTGGGAGCCAACATGGGTATCCAGATCCCGCTGTTGGTTATTGACCGGAGAACGTCCCGGTCATGTCTGCATGTCTCCCGAACCCGTAGGGTCTACACACTTAAGGTCCACCAGGTGGGGCCACCAGCCCCGGAGGCCTACATGGGCCAATAGTGGGAAGGGACCAGCCCCTAGGTGGGCTGGGGCACCTCCTACCAAGGCCCAAGGCGTCCTCAAGAGGAGAGGGGGCAAACCCTAGGCGCAGATGGGCCCTAAGGCCCACCCTAGGTGCGCCCCCCTCTCTCTCCCCCTTGGCCGCCTCCCAGATGGGATCTGGGGGCTGCCGCCACCCCTAGGGAGGGAACCCTAGGTGGGAGCGCAGCCCCTCCCTCCCCCTATATATACTTGAGCAAAGGGGCAGCCCAACACACGATTCAATCTCCCTGTTGGCGCAGCCCTACCCCTCTTCCTCCTCGTCTCTCGTAGTGCTTGGCGAAGCCCTGCTGGAGTCCGCGCTCCTACCACCACCACGCCGTCGTGCTGCTGCTGGGATGGAGTCTTCCCCAACCTCTCCTTCTCCCCTTGCTGGATCAAGGCGTAGGAGACGTCACCGGGCTGTACGTGTGTTGAACGCGGAGGTGCCGTCCGTTCGGCACTAGGATCATCGGTGATTTGGATCACGACGAGTACGACTCCATCAACCCCGTTCACTTGAACGCTTCCGCTTAGCGATCTACAAGGGTATGTTGATGCACTCTCCTTCCCCTCGTTGCTAGATTACTCCATAGATTGATCTTGGTGATGCGTAGAAAATTTTGAATTTCTGCTACGTTCCCCAACATTTGTTGGCAAGCCAGATGAAGAGCCTGCACTTGTTCGGGGCGTAGTTGCTCCAGATGGCCGGGGCGAAGGCGTCTGCGGGCCTCGCCTTCCAAACCGCCATGTACGCCCATTTAGTAGTGAGCGGCTTGCCTGCTTCCCTTATAGTTCTGCAGTCGGGCACCTGCGAATTCATGCTTACCGTGGCCAGCATATTGCATAGTTCATTCAGTTTGCATTCGGCTGCATGGGACAGCCATGGGGTTAGATCCAGGGTCGGGTCGGGCAAAGCCAGAGCGCGAGCCACGGTGGTGTTGGGCCTGTTTGAGTGGGAGAACAGCGCAGGGAAAAGCTGGGCTAAGGTGAGGGTGGAGTTAGGAAGCCAGAGGTCGAGCCAGAAAGAGGTGGTGGCCCCGTTGCCAAGTTGAACCATGGTGGTGTCCCTAAAAAGGTCAAGCCCTTTGATGATGTCGCGCCAGATTGGAGTGTGATGGGTGTCTGCCATGCTCACGTTGTTAGTGGCAGACCAACCATATTTAGAGACAATGTAGGAGGGTTCCCGCGTAGGGTGAACATCGTGCAGCCGCGATATGTGCTTTAGAAGAAGGAAGAGGTTCATTTGCATGAGCGAAAGGAAGCCAAGGCCGCCATTGATGAAGGGGGCGCACACAATATCCCAAGCCACTTTGCATTGGCCACAGGTGACCGCGTCTTGGCCGGTCCAGAAGAAGGCCCGACAGCGCTTCTCAATGGCCTGCACAGTGCCGACGGGAAGAAGAAGGACACTCATCGCGTAAATTGGGAGGGCCCGGAGGATGGACCGAACAAGAATGGCTCCCCCGGCCCACGATAGTAACAGTCCTCTCCAGCCTGCCAATCTTCGGTCAATCTTGTCAATGAGTAAGAAAAAGTCTGCAAGATGAAGCTTGTGGGTAGAGAGGGGCAAGCCTAAGTAAGACTGGGGGAAAGAGGCAACCGGGCATCCCAAAATGGCCGCGAGGCTGGAAAGAGTTCAGGGTCAACATGGATTGGGGCGAAAGTGCTTTTGTGGAAGTTTATTTTGAGTCCAGTGGCGTCCGAGAACTGTAGTAGGATGGCTTTGAGGGCCCACAGCTGGGTTATGTCCGGCGGCAGGACAATGAGAGTATCGTCCGCATATTGGAGAACAGTGCAAGGAATGACGGACACGATTGGGTGGGAAAGAATGCCATGGGTGGAAGCCTGGGTGATAAGGCGTTTGAGGACATCGGCGAAAAGGATGAAAAGATAGGGGGAGTAGGGGTCACCTTGCCGCAGGCCCTGACGGCACTGAAACCAAGGGCCCGGCTTCCCATTTAGGAGAACTGCGGAGCTAGCAGAATTGTTTAGGTGGTCTACCCATCGGCACCAAGCCGGGGGGAACCCCTTTGCCCGTAAGATAGCGTCAAGGGCCGTCCAAGTTACCGAGTCGAAAGCTTTATGAAAGTCAAGCTTGATGACAATTGTCGGGAGACGCCGCTTGAAGCACGTTTGCACAATGTCCGTTGCATGGAGGAAGTTTTCCGCGATGCCACGACCCCTGATGAAACCCGTTTGCTCACAGTGCACTAGATGGTCGATAAGGGGCAGATTCCGGTTAGCCAGGCACTTGGAAGCGATTTTCACTGAGCAATTTTGCAAGGACACAAGCCTGGAGTTCTCTAGTTTTGAGGCATCCGCTTTTTTGGGCAGGAGCACAATATGTGCGGAGTTTAGCCATTTGAGGTCCGCGGTTCCAGCGTGAAAATCGTTTAGCAGGCGAAGGAGATCAAATTTGACTAGATTCCAGTTGGACTTGTAGAAGGCTGGGCCGAAACCATCAGGTCGCGGACTTGCATCATCTTTCATGGCCCAAAGGGCCTCCTTGATCTCTTCCAGGGTAAAAGGCCGAGTGAGCTTCGAGGCTTGAGCAGAACTCATGGAGTTGGGGAGGAGCAAGCTTGCCAGGTCAAACGGCGTGGAGACGGTCGGAGAAGCCCCGACGAGGTTTTTGAAAAAGTTTAGGAGGACGGCCTCCTTGTCGCGGTGCGCTGTGAAGGTCGTGCCATTATCGTCCAGGGATTTAATTTGGTTCCTGCGGTGTCGGGTCGAAGCACAGATGTGAAGATAGGCAGAGTTTTCATCGCCTAGAAGGCAATCCTTCAGCTTTGCCCGCTGCCACCAGTATGCTGCGACAGCCGCATTATGCTGGTGTAACGAAAGCTTAACAGCGAGACGGAGGTCTGACTCGAGTTGACACAGCGACCTAGCTTCCTCTATTTTGTTGATAAAGTTGATAGTAGTGTGACAGTTAAGTACAAGGGTCTTGGGGGAGCGGCTATTCGACACCCAATTTTTGGCCATGTTGCGAGTGTGTTTGAGATTAAGGGCAAGGATGCCGGCCGAGCCCAGGTGGGCATGGCGCGGGCCAACACTTGTCCAATTTGTAGTGACCCGCTCCTTAAAGAGAGGGATGTTGAGAAGAGAGCGATCTAGACGGAAAACCGGAGACTTTGGGATTGATGTGGCCGCCGTTAAACGAATGGGGACGTGGTCGGAGGTTGTCCGAGTGGTTGATGAAAGTGAAGTATCCGGAAACCTAGAGGCCCATTCGACGTTGGCCAGCGCCCAATCCAGGCAAACCAGAATGGGCACATTCTGTTGGTTTGACCAAGTGTATCTCCTATCTAGCAGAGGGAGGTCTTGCATCTGCAGGGAATGGATGGCGGAGGAGAAAAGGTTTGCTTCTAGCATGTTAAAATTAGGAGAAGACTTGTCTGAAGGTCTAAGAGGGATGTTGAAGTCGCCTATGATCACCCAAGGGCAGGAGATCAGAAGCTTGAGGTCGATGAGTGATTGCAGAAAACCCGACTTTGTTGCATGATCACAAGGGCCGTAAACATTGGTAACCGCAAAAGAGAGGTCTTCTGTGTTGGGGAACGCAGTAATTTCAAAAAAATTCCTACGCACACGCAAGATCATGGTGATGCATAGCAACGAGAGGGGAGAGTGTTGTCTACGTACCCACGCAGACCGACTGCGGAAGCGTTGACGCAACGTAGAGGAAGTAGTCGTACGTCTTCCCGATCCGACCGATCCAAGCACCGTTACTCCGGCACCTCCGAGTTCTTAGCACACGTACAGCTCGATGACAATCCCCGGGCTCCGATCCAGCAAAGCGTCGGGGAGGAGTTCCGTCAGCACGACGGCGTGGTGACGATCTTGATGTTCTACCGTCGCAGGGCTTCGCCTAAGCACCGCTACAATATGATCGAGGTGGAATATGGTGGCAGGGGGCACCGCACACGGCTAAGGAACGATCTCAAGGATCAACTTGTGTGTCCTAGGGTGCCCCCTGCCTCCGTATATAAAGGAGCCAAGGGGGAGGGGCGGCCGGCCAAGGAGGGCGCGCCAAGGGAGTCCTACTCCCTCTGGGAGTAGGATTCCCCCCCCCCCAATCCTAGTTGGAATAGGATTCCTCGAGGGGGGAAAGAGAGAGAGGGGGCCGGCCACCTCTCCTTGTCCTAATAGGACTAGGGGAGGGGGGAGGCGCGCGGCCCACCTTGGGCTGCCCCTTTCTCCTTTCCACTAAAGCCCACTAAGGCCCATATAGCTCCCGGGGGGTTCCGGTAACCTCCCGGTACTCCGGTAAAATCCCGATTTCACCCGGAACACTTCCGATATCCAAACATAGGCTTCCAATATGTCAATCTTTATGTCTCGACCATTTCAAGACTCCTCGTCATGTCCATGATCACATTCGGGACTCCGAACAATCTTCGGTACATCAAAATGCATAAACTCATAATAACTGTCATCGTAACGTTAAGCATGCGGACCCTACGGTTCGAGAACAATGTAGACATGACCGAGACACGTCTCCGGTCAATAACCAATAGCGGGACCTGGATGCCCATATTGGCTCCTACATATTCTACGAAGATCTTTATCGGTCAGACCGCATAACAACATACGTTGTTCCCTTTGTCATCGGTATGTTACTTACCCGAGATTCGATCGTCGGTATCCAATACCTAGTTCAATCTCGTTACCGGCAAGTCTCTTTACTCGTTCCGTAATACATCATCCCGCAACTAACTCATTAGTTACAATGCTTGCAAGGCTTATGTGATGTGCATTACCGAGAGGGCCCAGAGATACCTCTCCGACAATCGGAGTGACAAATCCTATTCTCGAAATACGCCAACCCAACATCTACCATTGGAGACACCTGTAGAGCTCCTTTATAATCACCCAGTTACGTTGTGACGTTTGGTAGCACACAAAGTGTTCCTCCGGCAAACGGGAGTTGCATAATCTCATAGTCATAGGAACATGTATAAGTCATGAAGAAAGCAATAGCAACATACTAAACGATCGGGTGCTAAGCTAATGGAATGGGTCATGTCAATTAGATCATTCAACTAATGATGTGACCTCGTTAATCAAATAACAACACTTTGTTCATGGTTAGGAAACATAACCATCTTTGATTAACGAGCTAGTCAAGTAGAGGCATACTAGTGACACTAAGTTTGTCTATGTATTCACACATGTATTATGTTTCCGGTTAATACAATTCTAGCATGAATAATAAACATTTATCATGATATAAGGAAATAAATAATAACTTTATTATTGCCTCTAGGGCATATTTCCTTCAGTCTCCCACTTGCACTAGAGTCAATAATCTAGATTACACAGTAATGATTCTAACACCCATGGAGCCTTGGTGCTGATCATGTTTTGCTCGTGGAAGAGGCTTAGTCAACGGGTCTGCAACATTCAGATCTGTATGTATCTTGCAAATTTCTATGTCTCCCACCTGGACTAGATCCCGGATGGAGTTGAAGCGTCTCTTGATGTGCTTGGTCCTCTTGTGAAATCTGGATTTCTTTGCCAAGGCAATTGCACCAGTATTGTCACAAAAGATTTTCATTGGACCCCATGCACTAGGTATGACACCTAGATCGGATATGAAATCCTTCATCCAGACTCCTTCGTTCGCTGCTTCCGAAGCAGCTATGTACTCCGCTTCACATGTAGATCCCGCTACGACGCTTTGTTTAGAACTGCACCAACTGACAGCTCCACCGTTTAATGTAAACACGTATCCGGTTTGCGATTTAGAATCGTCCGGATCAGTGTCAAAGCTTGCATCAACGTAACCTCTTACGGTGAGCTCTTTGTCACCTCCATATACGAGAAACATATCCTTAGTCCTTTTCAGGTATTTCAGGATGTTCTTGACCGCTGTCCAGTGATCCACTCCTGAATTATTTTGGTACCTCCCTGCTAAGCTTATAGCAAGGCACACATCAGGTCTGGTACACAGCATTGCATACATGATAGAGCCTATTGCTGAAGCATAGGGAACATCTTTCATTTTCTCTCTATCTTCTGCAGTGGTCGGGCATTGAGTCTGACTCAACTTCACACCTTGTAACACAGGCAAGAACCCTTTCTTTGCTTGATCCATTTTGAACTTCTTCAAAATCTTGTCAAGGTATGTGCTTTGTGAAAGTCCAATTAAGCGCCTTGATCTATCTCTATAGATCTTTATGCCTAATATGTAAGCAGCTTCACCGAGGTCTTTCATTGAAAAACTCTTATTGAAGTATCCCTTTATGCTATCCAGAAATTCTATATCATTTCCAACGAGTAATATGTCATCCACATATAATATCAGAAATGCTACAGAACTCCCACTCACTTTCTTGTAAATACAGGCTTCTCCGAAAGTCTGTATAAAACCAAATGCTTTGATCACACTATCAAAGCGTTTATTCCAACTCCGAGAGGCTTGCACCAGTCCATAAATGGATCGCTAGAGCTTGCACACTTTCTTAGCTCCCTTTGGATCGACAAAACCTTCCGGTTGCATCATATACAACTCTTCTTCCAGAAATCCATTCAGGAATGCAGTTTTGACATCCATCTGCCAAATTTCATAATCATAAAATGTGGCAATCGCTAACATGATTCGGACAGACTTAAGCATCGCTACGGGTGAGAAAGTCTCATCCTAGTCAACCCCTTGAACTTGTCGAAAACCTTTTGCGATAAGTCGAGCTTTGTAGACAGTAACATTACCATCAGCGTCAGTCTTCTTCTTGAAGATCCATTTATTCTCAATCGCTTGCCGATCATCGGGCAAGTCAACCAAAGTCCATACTTTGTTCTCATACATGGATCCCATCTCAGATTACATGGCTTCAAGCCATTTTGCGGAATCTGGGCTCACCATCGCTTCTTCATAGTTCGTAGGTTCATCATGATCTAGCAGCATGATTTCCAGAACAGGATTACCATACCACTCTCGTGTGGATCTCGCTCTGGTTGATCTACGAGGTTCAGTAGTATCTTGTCCCGAAGTTTCATGATCATCATCATTAGCTTCCTCACTAATTGGTATAGGTGTCGCAGAAATAGTTTTCTGTGATGTACTACTTTCCAATAAGGGAGCAGGTACAGTTACCTCGTCAAGTTCTACTTTCCTCCCACTCACTTCTTTCGAGAGAAACTCCTTCTCTAGAAAGGATCCATTCTTAGCAACGAATGTCTTGCCTTCGGATCTGTGATAGAAGGTGTACCCAACAGTCTCCTTTGGGTATCCTATGAAGACACATTTCTCCGATTTGGGCTCGAGCTTATCAGGTTGAAGCTTTTTCACATAAGCATCGCAGCCCCAAACTTTAAGAAACGACAACTTTGGTTTCTTGCCAAACCATAGTTCATAAGGCGTCGTCTCAACGGATTTTGATGATGCCCTATTTAACGTGAATGCGGCCGTCTCTAAAGCATAACCCCAAAACGATAGTGGTAAATCAGTAAGAGACATCATAGATCACACCATATCTAGTAAAGTACGATTACGACGTTCGGACACACCATTACGCTGTGGTGTTCCGGGTGGCGTGAGTTGCGAAACTATTGCGCATTGTTTCAAATGTACACCAAACTCGTAACTCAAATATTCTCCTCCACGATCAGATCGTAGAAACTTTATTTTCTTGTTACGATGATTTTCAACTTCACTCTGAAATTCTTTGAACTTTTCAAATGTTTCAGACTTGTGTTTCATTAAGTAGATATACCCATATCTGCTTAAGTCATCTGTGAAGGTGAGAAAATAACGATATCCGCCACGAGCCTCAATATTCATTGGACCACATACATCGGTATGTATGATTTCTAATAAATCTGTTGCTCTCTCCATAGTACCGGAGAACGGCATTTTAGTCATCTTGCCCATGAGGCACGGTTCGCAAGTACCAAGTGATTCATAATCAAGTGGTTCCAAAAGTCCATCAGTATGGAGTTTCTTCATGCGCTTTATACCGATATGACCTAAACGGCAGTGCCACAAATAAGTTGCACTATCATTATCAACTCTGCATCTTTTGGCTTCAACATTATGAATATGTGTGTTACTACTATCGAGATTCATCAAAAATAGACCACTCTTCCAAGGTGCATGACCATAAAAGATATTACTCATATAAATAGAACAACCATTATTCTCTGATTTAAATGAATAACTGTCTCGCATCAAACAAGATCCAGATATAATGTTCATGCTCAACACTGGCACCAAATAACAATTATTTAGGTCTAATATTAATCCCGAAGGTAGATGTAGAGGTAGCGTGCCGACCGCGATCACATCGACTTTGGAACCGTTTCCCACACGCATCGTCACCTCGTCCTTTGCCAGTGTTCGCTTAATCCGTAGTCCCTGTTTCGAGTTGCAAATATTAGCAACTGAAGCAGTATCAAATACCCAGGTGCTACTATGAGCTCTAGTAAGGTACACATCAATAACATGTATATCACATATACCTTTGTTCACCTTGCCATCCTTCTTATCCGCCAAATACTTGGGGCAGTTCCGCTTCCAGTGACCAGTCTGCTTGCAGTAGAAGCACTCAGTTTCAGGCTTAGGTCCAGACTTGGGTTTCTTCTCCTGAGCAGCAACTTGCTTGCCGTTCTTCTTGAAGTTCCCCTTCTTCTTCCCTCTGCACTTTTTCTTGAAACTAGTGGTCTCGTTAACCATCAACACTTGATGCTCCTTCTTGATTTCTACCTCCGCAGCTTTCAGCATTGCGAAGAGCTCGGGAATAGTCTTGTTCATCCCTTGCATATTATAGTTCATCACGAAGCTCTTGTAGCTCGGTGGCAGTGATTGGAGAATTCTGTCAATGACGCAATCATCTGGAAGATTAACTCCCATCTGAATCAAGTGATTATTATACCCAGACATTTTGAGTATATGCTCACTAACAGAACTATTCTCCTCCATCTTGCAGCTATAGTACTTATTGGAGACTTCATATCTCTCAATCCGGGCATTTGCTTGAAATATTAACTTCAACTCCTGGAACATCTCATATGCTCCATGACGTTCAAAACGTCGTTGAAGTCCCGATTCTAAGCCGTAAATCATGGCACACTGAACTATCGAGTAGTCATCAGCTTTGCTCTGCCAGACGTTCATAACATCTGGTGTTGCTCCAGCAGCAGGCCTGGCACCTAGCGGTGCTTCCAGGACGTAATTCTTCTGAGCAGCAATGAGGATAATCCTCAAGTTACGGACCCAGTCCGTGTAATTGCTACCATCATCTTTCAACTTTGCTTTCTCAAGGAACGCATTAAAATTCAACGGAACAACAGCACGAGCCATCTATCTACAATCAACATAAACAAGCAAGATACTATCAGGTACTAAGTTCATGATAAGTTTAAGTTCAATTAATCAGATTACTTAAGAACTCCCACTTAGATAGACATCCCTCTAATCCTCTAAGTGATCACGTGATCCAAATCAACTAAACCATAACCGATCATCACGTGAGATGGAGTAGTTTTCAATGGTGAACATCGTTATGTTGATCATATCTACTATATGATTCACGCTCGACCTTTCGGTCTCCGTGTTCCGAGGCCATATCTGCATATGCTAGGCTCGTCAAGTTTAACCTGAGTATTCTGCGTGTGCAAAAACTGGCTTGCACCCGTTGTAGATGGACGTAGAGCTTATCACACCCGATCATCACGTGGTGTCTGGGCACGACGAACTTTGGCAACGGTGCATACTCAGGGAGAACACTTCTTGATAATTTAGTGAGAGATCATCTTATAATGCTACCGTCAATCAAAGCAAGATAAGATGCATAAAAAGATAAACATCACATGCAATCAATATAAGTGATATGATATGGCCATCATCATCTTGTGCTTGTGATCTCCATCTCCGAAGCACCGTCATGATCACCATCGTCACCGGCGCGACACCTTGATCTCCATCATAGCATCGTTGTCGTCTCGCCAATCTTATGCTTCCACGACTATCGCTACCGCTTAGTGATAAAGTAAAGCATTACATCGCGATTGATTGCATACAATAAAGCGACAACCATATGGCTCCTGCCAGTTGCCGATAACTCAGTTACAAAACATGATCATCTCATACAATAAAATTCATCATCATGCCTTGACCATATCACATCACAACATGCCCTGCAAAAACAAGTTAGACGTCCTCTACTTTGTTGTTGCATTTTTTACGTGGCTGCTACGGGCTTAAGCAAGAACCAATCTCACCTACGCATCAAAACCACAACGATAGTTTGTCAATTTGACTCCGTTTTAACCTTCGCAAGGACCGGGCGTAGCCATACTCGGTTCAACTAAAGTTGGAGAGACAGTCGCCCGCAAGCCACCTATGTGCAAAGCACGTCGGGGGAACCGGTCTCGCGTAAGCGTACGCGTAATGTTGGTCCAGGTTGTCTCGTCCAACAATACCGCTGAACCAAAGTATGACATGCTGGTAGGCAGTATGACTTATATCGCCCACAACTCACTTGTGTTCTACTCGTGCATATAACATCAACATATAAAACCTAGGCTCGGATGCCACTGTTGGGGAACGCAGTAATTTCAAAAAAATTCCTACGCACACGCAAGATCATGGTGATGCATAGCAACGAGAGGGGAGAGTGTTGTCTACGTACCCACACAGACCGACTGCGGAAGCATTGACGCAACGTAGAGGAAGTAGTCGTACGTCTTCCCGATCCGACCGATCCAAGCACCGTTACTCCGGCACCTCCGAGTTCTTAGCACACGTACATCTCGATGACAATCCCCGGGCTCCGATCCAGAAAAGCGTCGGGGAGGAGTTCCGTCAGCACGACGGCGTGGTGACGATCTTGATGTTCTACTATTGCAGGGCTTCGCCTAAGCACCGCTACAATATGATCGAGGTGGAATATGGTGGCAGGGGGCACCGCACACGGCTAAGGAACGATCTCAAGGATCAACTTGTGTGTCCTAGGGTGCCCCCCTGCCTCCGTATATAAAGGAGCCAAGGGGGAGGGGGCGGCCGGCCAAGGAGGGCGCGCCAAGGGAGTCCTACTCCCTCTGGGAGTAGGATCCCCCCCCCCCCAATCCTAGTTGGAATAGGATTCCTCGAGGGGGGAAAGAGAGAGAGGGGGCGGGCCACCTCTCCTTATCCTAATAGGACTAGGGGAGGGGGAGGCGCGCGGCCCACCTTGGGCTGCCCCTTTCTCCTTTCCACTAAATCCCACTAAGGCCCATATAGCTCCCGGGGGGTTCCGGTAACCTCTCGGTACTCCGGTAAAATCCCGATTTCACCCGGAACACTTCCGATATCCAAACATAGGATTCCAATATATCAATCTTTATGTCTCGACCATTTCGAGACTCCTCATCATGTCCATGATCACATCCGGGACTCCGAACAATCTTCGGTACATCAAAATGCATAAACTCATAATAACTGTCATCATAACGTTAAGCGTGCGGACCCTATGGTTCGAGAACAATGTAGACATGACCGAGACACGTCTCTGGTCAATAACCAATAGCGGGACCTGGATGCCCATATTGGCTCCTACATATTCTACAAAGATCTTTATCGGTCAGACCGCATAACAACATACGTTGTTCCCTTTGTCATCGGTATGTTACTTACCCGAGATTCGATCGTCGGTATCCAATACCTAGTTCAATCTCGTTACCGGCAAGTCTCTTTACTCGTTCCGTAATACATCATCCCGCAACTAACTCATTAGGTGCAATGGTTGCAAGGCTTATGTGATGTGCATTACCGAGAGGGCCCAGAGATACCTCTTCGACAATCGGAGTGACAAATCCTATTCTCGATATACGCCAACCCAACATCTACCATTAGAGACACCTGTAGAGCTCCTTTATAATCACCCAGTTACGTTGTGACGTTTGGTAGCACACAAAGTGTTCCTCCGGCAAACGGGAGTTGCATAATCTCATAGTCATAGGAACATGTATAAGTCATGAAGAAAGCAATAGCAACATACTAAACGATCGGGTGCTAAGCTAATGGAATGGGTCATGTCAATTAGATCATTCAACTAATGATGTGACCTCGTTAATCAAATAACAACACTTTGTTCATGGTTAGGAAACATAACCATCTTTGATTAACGAGCTAGTCAAGTAGAGGCATACTAGTGACACTAAGTTTGTCTATGTATTCACACATGTATTATGTTTCCGGTTAATACAATTCTAGCATGAATAATAAACATTTATCATGATATAAGGAAATAAATAATAACTTTATTATTGCCTCTAGGGCATATTTCCTTCATTCTGCCCTAGTCTCGAACCAACAATTGAGGGCGTAGGTGTCCGCAAGGGATTTAGAGCAGGAGATGAAGTTTTCGTCCCAGGCCGTGATGATTCCGCCGGCTGATCCGTTTGCGGGGATGGAGTGGAAGTTTCTAAGATTAGGGGGAGGAAGGAGATTGCTTTGAAAGTTGAGATATCCTGAAGTTTTGATTCTTGGAGGCAGATTACGGAACTAAGGCACGAGGTTAGGGCCGCTTTAACATTGGTGCACTTCTTGTGTCTACCTAGGCCTTAGATGTTCCAAGAGGTTATTGAGATCTCTCTAATCATTGGAAACTAAGCAAACAACAAAGGCTGGTCCAAGGCGGCAGCAATGGTTGTACGAACGGACAGTCGAGTACAAAAGCAAAGGCGGAGCACGAACAAAGAGAAAGGCAGAGAAACACAGAAATAAAAAAGTGCACAGAATGGGGTTGACGACAGGGGAGATGGCAACATGCTGGCGGCGCATCCTACAAAAAAACCTACAGCTAAAAAGGGGCATGGAGCCGTAGTCCGAGGAAGGAGCGGGTAGAGTGTCGCGCCGCCGACGACAGGAGCTGCAGGGGTCGTCACACATCGTCACCGGAAGGCACCATGTTTAGGTCGATCTCAGAAACACCGCAGGCAACAGCAAATTGCAGGGCATCCTTGCGTGGCAGCGGTGGGGGGCCCTCGGCGGTGATCTCCATGAGCTCCGCTGCCAGGAGCAGCAGCTTGGAGCGTGGCACCGCCGCCTTTTTCCCCTCCAGCTTCATCTCCTTCTGAAGGGTGGCCTTCTCCAGCATCATCATGCGTTTGGCCACCTCCCCTTTCCTGATGCAAGCACTACGCCGAGAGAAGAAGATCGTGGGGGAGGCCGCACGTGGAGGGAGATCGGCGATCCTAGGGGAGGGTGGCGGGGAAAGCTGGTGTTGCGGCTGTCCAATGCAGTCCCCTGAGGTGATCTGCAGCGCCTGCGGGGCCGGGATCGGTGGGAGGCCCGCATCGAAGCGAGCCATAGCCTGCATGACCTGCTCCTCCCCATCACAGCCCGGAGTGCAGTCGCGGGCACGGAGGTCGCGGCAGATGATCTCGGCGTCGGTGAAGGGAGTGTGGGAAGGGCCCACCGTGGCCACCCGGTCGACGAAGCCGATGGAGTAGGCTGCCAGGTTGGTGACGAGAAGCTTTGGCGAGCCCGCCGGGCTCATCGGGATGTGATAGAACCCGCGCTCGCCATTTGCGCCCTGGACGCGCACGTTGCAGAACCCCTTGAACAGCTTGACTTGCACCGACTTTGGGCGTGCCGTGAGCGGGACGGCGCACACCAGTGGCTTGTGATTTGCCATCATGGTTAGGCCGCCCGGCAGCTGCACGACCCGGTCATCGTGGCCCTCGTCCGTTGGAGGAGGCGGCGGAGCGGAGAGGTTGGGGTCCATCCCACCGGGGAAGTCGGAGTCCTCCCCCCCATCTCCACCTCCGTTATTGTCGTCGTCGAAGTCGAGGACCGCAAAGGCGGAGTCCGGCGGAAGCTCCTGGGAGTGCACGATGAGAACAGAGGCAATGGCCCCTAGGCCGGAGAAGTCGTGGACAGGAATGGTGTGGGGCACGTCGGTTAGGGTGCGGGACTTGACGGACACAAGAACAGCTGAGTAGTCCACACCGATGAGGCAAATAGGATCGATCTGAATGGGGAAAGCAAAAGGAATGATGGAGTTGATGATAGTGGGGGTGAACTAATACTCAAGCGGGGAATCCTCGATGTGGAGGGCGGAGACTGTGCCAAGGTGAAAAAGGAAGCGGTTCTCTGTGTCTTCATGGCGAACAAGGCTCACAACGTTTATCGGGCAAGAAAGTGGGCTGTTGAGGATGGAGATCTCGCGCTCGTAGACCGAGCCAAAGACAACCAAACCGGCCCCATAGGAGGTGGCCCTAATGAGGACTGGCGGGTTGCCAGCTCCGGTGTGGAGAGCACGGCGGATACAGGCCTGTGGAGAGGGGTGCGGGGGGTTTACGATGGCAAAAGCTAGGTTTTGGAATTGCTCGATGGGGGTGAATGGCATGAAGACGTTGGAGAAATCGCTCCCATTGTTATTTTTGAGAGGACACATCGCTCCCACCACTACATGTTCATGTCTCCCGCACTTCTGCAGCATCCCTTGCTTCCAACGCACGCACGGCTGACAAACGCAGCATCCGCTTGTTGCAGAAGCATCCAGGTTGCAGAGCTGCGGCTTAATGCTGCTCGTTGGCTCGAAGCTAAACTATGGCGAACTTGCATGCTGCAATGAAGCATCCATTATAATTTCGATGAGCAACAAACGGCCGGCCAGTTCAAGCAACGCGCCGCTTGCAGTGCAGCAATCACGCCACTTTTCCGCCGGTCGGCGCGAAGCGAAGCTAAACTCCTGTGAACTCGCATGCTTCAATGAAAAATCCATTATACCTCCGACTGGCAGCAAGCGCCCGGCTAGCTCGAGCGCCGCCTGCAGCAGCAACCGTGCCACCACGCCGTTGGTCGGCTCACAACAAAACTATGGCGAACTTGTATGCTGCAACGCAACATCCATCATCTCCGATGAGCAGCAAGCGGCCGTGGCCATCGTCGCCCCTCTCAGCTTGCAACGCAACGACTGCTGCTTGGTAAGAGCATTGGCCCACGTCGCCCTCTGGCATGCAACAACGACGATGTTGCGATGAGGGTTGTTCAGCGGCAGCGGTGATCGACGTCGTCCCTCTAACTTTGCAGCGTCGGTGGTGATGCAACGACATGGGTTGCAACAGTCAAGAATGTTGGGTGCAACAACCAGCAGCAGTGATGGGTGCGGCGGCAAACACACGGCGGCGAGCAGTAGGTGAGGAAATTTCAGAGGAAGAAGAAGGCTTCTGGAAGACAACCCAGGATGAGATTCGTTTGGAAAGAAGATAAGCTGGAGCGATAAGGGATGGGTGGGGCCACATGGGACACATGTCACGCGGAACAGCCATCTGATGAAGCCCTGTCCGTGATTAACCGGATATTTTGAACCTTTTTGCAGAAGTTATAAACAACGGTAATGGTCCCACAAGTCATACTGAAACCTCTTCGGCCATCCAATCATATGTTCGCGTTGTATGTATGTTTCGTTTGTGTTTAAGAAGCTGGTCGCCGCGGCGCCGACACCACGGCCCCGACTTGCACTGTGTCCCATGCCTGTAGACGTACACTGCCACCACACCGGCGGTAGACGTGACCTTGCAGCGCCGATTGGAAGCGCAGGAGTGTGGAGCAGAACGCCACTGAGTATAGATTGGAGTGAAGTAAGTGGGGACATTACATGACTGTAAGTTGCAACTTGCTAATTATGTGGCCATGTTCGTGTGTGCGACGGTGTTATATAGGACGGAGTAAGTAGCTAACACCATTGGGAACAAATATATGAAATCTTGGGGCTGAACTGTACATGTTGCAACTTTATAAAAATTGCTTCAGATAGGACACTAATGATACCGGGCTTCTGAATTGTGACCTCCGTCGCGAGGGGCACCCCTTGTTCCAGAAGATGGAGTAGAAGTAATGTATTTTAGCTCCAGATTTGGTCAGTGCACCTTGCCCTTTCATTTGGCATACAGGTGTTTCAGAAGTCCTACCAGCCCCTTAAATTATTAATGTTTTTTTTCATTCTCATTGCAGGGTGGGTGCCTGATGAATTCCATTTGTAGATACAGGCCCTGGTCAGAGCATCTCCAACCGCGCCCCCAGAACGGCCTCCCCAGGCAGTTTATTCGCGCCGGCGCCAAAAAACGGCCCAGTCGCGCCCCCAGGACGCCGAATTCCGCCGGCTCGGCCCGTTTTTGCGCCCGGCGCTCGCAAGCCGAACCCGGCGCACTGGGGGGCGCTCGGGGGCTCCGCGCAAGGGAAAAGCGTTCCTGGGGCCACATTGACAAGCGAAAAGTCAAGCCACCCGCCCAGATTCGCCTCCTACCCCCCGCGCTCAGCTGCCACCTTGCGCCACCCTGCCGATCCCGGCGCCGACCACCGCCCGCCGCAACTAGGTAGACCATCCCTGGCCAGGAAAAAGAAGGGGTTTTGCCGGGGCAGCCTCTCCGCCGCCGCCCAAGCACCTTTTCCGGCCTTCCGGCCGCGCAGGGCCTGTGCACCGGCGGGCTTGCGCCCACCTCGCCCACAAGGTGTTCGATGAATTACCCGGCCCGGCGATGGACTCCGAAGATGAGGAGGCGCTCGTGGCATTGCTGGATGAGGAAGCCGAAGCCGACGTCCGGGAGCAGGAGCATCTCATGGTGCTCGCCGCCCTCGCCGGCCTGCTCGCGAGCAATGAGAAGCCGCGGCGAGGTGGCTCGACGCTTCGGCGGGTGAAAGCAAAGAATCGGCATCGTCTAGAAGGCTATTGCATGCTCTACTCGGACTACTTCGCCGACGCTCCATTGCACGGTGAGAAAATATTTCGGCGCCGTTATCGGATGAGCCGAACGCTTTTCCTCCGGATTGTGAATTCCATCCGGGAGTTCGACAGCTGCTTCAAGTGCAAGAAGGATTGCACCGGCACACTTGGATTCACCTCCATCCAGAAGTGCACGACAGCTATGAGGATGCTTGCATACGGAGCTCCCGGTGATTCACTCGACGACTATGGGTGCATGGCCGAGTCCACCAGCATAGAGTGTTTCTACAAGTTCTGTTGGGCAGTGATGGCAGTGTTTGGACCGCAATACTTGAGAACACCCAATGTGGAAGACACTGTTCGGATCCTAGCACAGAATGCAGCAAGAGGATTTCCTGTGATGCTTGGAAGCATCGACCGCATGTTGGAAATGGAAGAATTGCCCATTTGCTTGGCAGGGGTTGTACAAAGGCGCCAAAGGCGGTTGCAGTGTGGTGCTTGAGGCAGTGGCCACACAGGACCTCTAGATTTGGCACTCCTTTGGTATGCCAGGAACTCACAATGACATCAACGTGTTGCAGTGCTCTCCTGTCTTTGCCAAGCTTGTTGAAGGCCATTCTCCTCTGGTGAATTTCAAGATCAATGGGCGACACTGCAACAAGGGGTACTATCTAGCTAAAGATCTATCCGAGGTGGTTGACATTTGTGAAGACCATCTCAAACCCTGTGCCAGGAGGCAAGAACGCCTGGTGTGCGAAGATTCAGGAAGCTTGCAGGAAGGATGTCGAGCGGGCATTTGGTGTGCTCCAATCTCGATTTGCTGTTGTCCGGTACCCCGCTCAGACCTGGTCGAAAGATCAAATGTGGGAGATCATGACTTGCTGTGTCATCTTGCACAACATGATCATCGAAAGCGAGCAAGAAGACCCAGTGTTTGACACTGAACCATACTACAGGCAAGGCCCTCTAGCCGAAGTTGATCACCAGCTACCGGCAACCTGGACTGCCTATCTCAGTATGCGTCAGAAGATCCGAGACCCACAGGTGCATCATCAGCTACAGCAGGATCTGGTGGAGCACCTATGGAGGCTCAAGGGGGAGGCCGGGAATGACGTGCGATGAAACTTGAGTTTTTATTTGTTAAACTATATAATTTGTAGTGAACTATTTGTTGAACACGCCGAACTATGTGACGAAATAATTGATTTATATATTTGTATGCGAAAATTAACGCCAAAACACGCCGAACAGGTCAGAATATGGGCCGATTCATGCAGATATCGGGCCGTTTTGGGGCCGAAAGCTGGGCTGAATACGGCGCCTGGGGGCGACCGGGGGGGGGGGGCGACGGCTGGGTGCCGAACCGCCCCAGCGCCGAGTTTATCGCCGGCACACCCCCAGGCTGCTCTTTTTCGGTGCCCTGGGGGCCGAACGGCTGGAGATGCTCTTATATGACATGGAATTTGATATTTTGTAGCGTAGCAGTGAGTAAAATGCACTGTTGATCCTTAAACTTGGTGGCAGTGTTCAGAATGGTCCTGGAACTTGTGAAGTGCCTCAATACAGTCCCGAAAGTTACCAATACAGCTTCTATACGGGCCCTGAACTTGTCACGCTGGTCCTGGGCTACATATCTTCTTTTTTTTGAGATAACCTGGGCTACATATCCGCATACGCAACATGTACGCCGCGGCGTACCACAGTCACCACGTCAGCGGAGAGCACGTAGTCAGAAGATTTGGTTGTTCCTGGTCGAAATCCCAAACACATTCCCCGATCGTACCCCTGGAGATCCTTGCCGTCAACTTGAACCACCTCGATGGCCGAGCGCTGGTGTCGGCGGCCGAGTAGGACGACCGCCATGATAATCAGGAGGACCATGAGATCAGAGAGCAGGGCGGCCGTGGTGACTCTACGCGAGGGGCGCGCTGCACCGTGCGCTCGCGGTCACTGGTGTCCCCGGGCACCGGGAGATGTAGAGCACTCCCTCCCCTCCCCTCGCGTCGCCCCTGCTCGGGCGACTCGGGGGTCCAAACCCTAGCGCCGCCGCCTCCTTTTCCCCTCCCTTCCCCCCTCGCCGCCGCCTGAGGCCGCCGCCGGGCAAGCCCGGGGCGCCACCGAGGAAGGTGGCGGTGGGGCCCTGGCTGCCCTGCCCCTTCTGCGGGGGGCCGAGGTCCCCGGGGCGGCGGCCCTGTCGGAGAGACGTCACCGGCCCTGCGACAGGCGGTGGCGGGGGCGTGGGCCGGCGAACCTGGCCGTGTGGACGGCGGGTGAACCAGAGGACGGGTGGCGTGGTGCAGCGGCAGATCGGCAGCGCCAGATCTGGCCGCCCCTGCCTCCCCTGTTTGGCGAGCTCCTCCCCGGCCAGATCCGGCCTGCTCCTCTGCGGGCCACCAGGTCTCGCGCCGTTGGGGTATGGGTGGCGGGGATTCGAAGACCGGGAGAAATCCCAGGCCGGCCTCGCCGGTCTTGGCGGCGGCGACGCTCGAGGGCGCCGCTCCCTTCCTTGGAGGCGCTGTTCAGGTCAGATCCGCCGCCCCCTTCCCCTCTAGTCTCCCGGGTGAAAACCACAACTCTGTTGGGCGGCGGCGGCGCCCTTGGCGTCGCGTTCCTTCCTGAAGGCACCGTCTTTGGGAGCTAGGTGGGCATTGGGCTTGCTCGGCGATGTGGTGGGTGTGCAGCGGCGGAGGTAGCTGGCCGCTACTGCTCTTCTCCGCCCGTTCCGGCATCTCTTTCTCATTCATGTCCAGTCCGTGGATTTGGTGGTGCTCTGCTCCAGGTCAGCGCTCCGTGGCTTGTCGGGTGCGCTCGGTTCCTTTTCTAGATGCAGCCTGCCGGTGTCCTTCCTCCCAGGTTCTAGGGTGAACCGCGACACTGTCAACGGTTCGGCGCCTTCGATCCAGGCGAGGAGGCAGGGGCTTTCTTTGACAGTGGAGCTGGGAGGTCATGGCATGTCGGGGCCGCTGGCGATTTGGCGACGGCGTGTCCTTCCTCACCGTCGGAAGTGCTACTCCTGTGCTGACATTCTCCTACTTCCTTGGTGACCCGTACGCGATTGAGGACCTACACATGTCCAAGCTGCGTGTCTCCATGTTCGATCTTATTTAGCTTGGTGTGTGTGAGGCTTGTGAGCTGTCCAGCGTCTTTGTACCTTGTCGCTTTTCTGTTTTCTTGTGTTGGTTTTGCACTTGTATTACTATTCCTGACCGGTTGATGGCTTTGTTAATTCAAAGCCGGGCTCCTCTAGAGCCTTCGTTCTAAAAAAAAGATGCAGAGCACTGGGTCGCCCTCAACATCGCGGAGAATTCCGTCCCCGGCGCACGCCCGGAGAAATTGTTGAAGGAGATGTTGAGCACGGCGAGGTTCTGGCGAGCAGACATCAGCTGGAGGTTGCTGGAATTGATAGATGGATGTGCGAGACGTCGAGCACGCCGAGCCACGTGAGCCCGGCGAACTCCTTCGGCATTGCACCCGACAGGCCATTGCAGCTGAGGTCAAGATCAATCTGACCTGGAATCTTGCCGATGCTCGCCGGTATCGCGCCAGACAGCGAGTTGCCGCCGATCTCCAGAGGTATCTGACCGGACAGCCGGTTACCGCCAAGAACGAGCTTGGTGAGCGAACCGAGCATGCCGGCGGTCTCCGGCGAGTTGCACATACGTGTGCTAGACAAAATCGATCAAGATGCTAGTCTGCTTGTTTGAGCTTGCTTTGCACGTAGCGTACATGTGATTCTCGGGTTCATGGACAGGTCGACGACGTCGAGCCCAGTGCACTTGCCTAGCTCCAGCGGACGTAGCGCTCGCACGCCATGCCCAACTACATGAGCGATCAGCTGTCGCTCGTAGCGTACACCCGATCGATTTCTTCGTTGTTGGACCAAAGAAACCCTTCTTCATGGTTGACCTGAACAACAAATTGACCGTTGACTTTCAAAATGGGTTGATCTTTTTGGAAAGTTCATGGATTTCAAAAACTATTCGTGGATTTGCAAAATGTTCACAAATTGAAAAATACCTTGAATTGGGAAAAAAATCACGGATTTTGGAAAAAAAATCAAAGATTTGAAAAAAAGTGCACCGATTTTGAAAAAACTCCAACAATTTTGTGAAAAACTATTCCTTGAATTAAGAAATGCATTCATTTTGAAAAAAGTTCATCAATTTTGAAAAAAATCATCAATATTTAAAAAATGTTTACGAATTGAAAATAAATCTCAAATTTGGAAAAAAGTTCACTCATTTTTTAGAAAAACAAAATTGAAAAAAGTTTGCACATTGCAAAAGAAAATAAAACAAAAACAAAAAAGGAACAGAAAAAAGAAAGGAAAAATAAAATAAAAACCGAACAAAACCATTTGAAAAAACAAGAAAAAAGGAAAAATAAAAAAGAAAAGAGGAAATAAGAAAATATTGAGAAAGAAGCTTGTAATCATGTGAACTGGTGGTAGCTGGCTGGTTATTATGTTGAACTCTAAACCATGAAGTTGGTAGTTTGGATCCTGCTAGCCTCATAGTTTTTTGCGATTTTAAATGAAAAAAAGGATGTGCAAGCCCAGCAGCTGTACAACGTCTACATATTTCTAAAATACGACCATCATACCCTCTGTTATGAAGAGGTATGAGTTCATCTAAGCTGTCCTTGTGTTTAGGGGGGTGTACAGAAGCAGACGTGTTTTAGTTTTTGCAAAAGCTGAAAAGCACATGATGTTGGTTGGTGTCTCAATAGTTCTATGGACAATTTGGATATTAAGAAATAGCATAATATTTGATAATAACAAGACTAATGATCCTCGTGTTTCTGCCAATATGATTGCCAGATGGTTGAATGATTGGTTACTTTTGCAGAAAAACCAAGAAGGTGAAGAAACACTTAGATGGGGAGTTAAGATGTTCGAGTTGATTGCATATGAGTTCTTTAGAGTTGTGCATGGCTGACGGGTGGGGGGTCAACAGGATCACGACCACGTGAGAGATGAACCTTGTTTGTCTACACCCTGCCTATTGCAAATCTGTTCTTTAGAGTCGTGCATGGTGTTGGCGGGTGAGGATGAACAGGATCACGGCGACGTGAGAGATGAACCTTCTCTGCCTACACTTTGTCTATTGCAATGCCTCCTCTGAAGTCTTCTTTTTGTTGCTTCTGCATAATGCATGCGAATGTAATATATATCCTACCTAAGAAGGTTGTTTGATAGGTGATTTGCATGAATTATTGTATGTTTCCTTGCCTACACGTTTCAACTCTTTGTTTTAAGGGTTCGACTTGTGGATGCCCAAAACTATGAGTTGGTTCTGGTTTAGGTCGTCTACTTATATCTTTAGCTTTATTTTGGTTAGTAGTTAGATTTTTCAATTAACTGCCTGGTATCTAATAAAATCTCGTGCAAACCAGGCATCAATAAGCTTGGAACCAATATGTATCTGGATCACATTGATGTTCGGTTATCTTTATAATTGTCGGTCTACTAGCTCTCTATTCAGTTCATTTACATGGTTATCTCTTGCATTGTGAGGGAGGGGCAATCCTTTTGCACAGAAATTGTGTGCAAAAGAGGGGGCACGCCCTCAAGTAAGTATATATATAGGCATAGGGGAGGGGAGCCGCTTTGGAGGAGGGGATCCCTGCCCATGAGCCGCCAAGATCTGAAGGGAACCAACAGATCAGGGAACATAAACTCTCATATGCCCTTCGTCGGCGTTGGATCGGAAGGCGTCGAGGTAGGAAGAGGCCATAGAGACCTTATTTTAACACGCCATCGTCGCCACCACCTCGTCGGTGTCACTGAAGAAGCAAACCCTAAAGGAAAAAAATGAGATAGACGGGTCCCCACTCCTCTTGCTGTCGACAAGGCTGCTGGATGGGAAAGAGAAGAAGGACCGAGTTTGCGGTTAGAGTTGGGAGGCGACGACTGTTGTGCATATGGAGTTATATACTCCCTCCGTCCCAAATTACTCGTCACAGAAATGGATGTATCTAGAACTAAAATACATCTAGATATATCCATACTTGCGACAAGTAATTTGGAACGAAGGGAGTAAATCGGAAATGAGGTAGTATGATGGAGTCGGGAAGAAATTACAACCTTGCCATCGCACACCACGAGACCCCACTGGCTGACCGAAAAGAGACACCTTGCTTCCCCAATCCCCACCCAAATCTCTACACGCTCGCCCTTTCTCATGCCCTCCATGGCGCAACCCTAGGTACCTCGACCGCACCGCCGCCTCTCATCGTCTCGGCCCAGTCCCCCCCGCCCCCACCCCGTCCATCACGCCGCCGCCGCCGCCTACAGTGAAGAAGCAGGATCTCGCGACGTCATCCACCAGGACCTCGCCGCCGCCTCTTCCAATACTTCAGCGACGGTACAGCAAGGTCCAGCCGCCTCCTGCTTCCAGGAATTCGCCGCCTCCTCCAAGGCCTCAGCGACGCTACATCAAGGTCGAGCCGCCGCCTGGTTCCACCGCGGCCTCCAATACCCTCTTCAATCCCTCCGCTTTGAAGGTAGCCGACCTCCTAATTTGCAATTTTTGTTAGCCACAACAATCTTTTCACAAACTGGAGCCGTAGCTAATTTGTTAGTCAAGCAAACACTTTTTTAGACCTATACAGAGGTGAAGGGGAGTTGAGGGGTGTAGTGAAGCTCGAGGTGGGGTCGAGCTGCCCCAAAGACCCCCTGACCTTAGCCCTTGCCTGCAAGATCCGGTCGCCGGCAATTTCACCACCCACTCTTGTTGCAGGCTTGATCAGCTGAGATGTCATTAACCCGGAGCTCTTCTTCAGCCTCGAGTGGAACCGCTTCTCCTCCCAGTGAACAGGGTTCAGTTTCTGGTGAAGAACATATCTTCAACAGGTGCGTAGACATCTAATTTATTGCATTTGCACGTGTGCCCTCAATTCGATGTCATCGTCTTATATTTGGTTCCATCTCCCTACCACTTGCACACGAGCTAGGTCATATAGGTAACTAGAAGCATATTTGGTTTGGTTCATGCTTCTCCTCCCAGCGTACAGGTTTCAGTTTCTTAGGACATGTTTGGTTGGCAGCCACATTTTGCCACACCTAAGGTTAGGCGGGTGACGCAGTTGTGGCATGGCTAAGTTGTGGCAAAAACAGGGTTGTTTGGTTGGTTTCCATAGCTTAGTTGAGCTGTGGCAAATTGACCTGTTTGGATAATTGCCATGTAACCTGCCACAGGTCTGGCGAAAATGTGTGGATAGTGTTTAATTTTGGTAGCCAAATATGATAGTCACCCCCGTTCAATGAAGTGGTGAGTTTACTCTCTTATGCTCATGTGTGGGCGCCCGCGATGTCATGTGACGGTGTCCGCTACCCGCCCCACTTGCATTCTGAATGTCATTCAGTTCTTGTGAGTTGCAGTTGGGTGGTCCACTTCCATCATCCAAACCTGTTTCTGGATAAATGGCAAGGGAATCATCAACATTATGCCCATGAAAAGTTCTTGCATTTCATGAAAGGACTTCCATGGTGTTAAAGAGCAAGTGCCTAGCCCTATCCTGCATGCATGTGTATAATCTAATCAGTATCATAAATTTCTTTAGGATGGTGTATTTTATATGAACGAAAAAAACTTACACTAAGTTGTTCTTTTTCAGACTTTGAAATAGCCACTTTACATTTGGCTGCATCAAAGCCATCACTCCTATTCATAGCTGTCTCGACTATCTTCCAATTATCCTTGTAGTCTGTAGTGACGATCAGCTTGTTCAAGTGGAACCCCCACAACCAACTCTTTGTTTAAACTTTAAAGTATCAACACACTTCATATGGTGTTGCTTTTTGAAAACGAAGCCTGCATGCTGCTCTGTTTCGGTACTCGATGTAAAAATCCAACATGAACTTGGCCTGTTCATGATCCCAACTTACGATTCTCTGCTGGGAAGCTCCATCGCCATCCAACTTTCCCTTTCCCTTTGCCATTGCCAATCCAATGAGAAGAAATGATTTTTTATGGAGTGACGAAATGGGCAACATCCGCAGTTCTCAGAAACCAGCCATGGTACTCAAGATTTTTCTTGGATCTGGATGGGGATTTTGAGTGGAGTGAGTAGGGGGCTTGGAAACAAAATAGAAGGGGGATTTGGAGAGGAATAGTTGAGAAGATGAAGGCGAGATTGGAGAGAATGGGAGGAGGGGAAAAGACACGAGAGAGTTCACGCTTTCTTTTTCCCAGAGTGGTGAAATACCCGTGTATGTGCTATCATTTCCATCCCGTGGGCAGTTGGAGGAACCCTGTTTTCTCCCACCACCTGAGGTGCGCCAAAGATTTGGCGGACGAATCCGGTGCCACAAAATGGATGAAAGAAGTGCGGCAAAGCAGTAGGAAGTGTGGCGAGATTTTTGTTGCACGGTAAGCTAATGTAGAGAAATGAACACCAGCCTGAAGGAGTATGACATGCCTAACTTAAGGTATTGCAAGTTATGGGTCCCAACCAAAAATGCCCTTATGAAGATCGACTTGCCATCTAAAAAATACCAGGTTAAATGGGCATACCTTGTGATCTCTATTACCAAGCTTGTCAATTAGTTTCCAGAGTTTGAGTTTGTTAAGATAGGAATATGTCAGAGTTTTTCTTCCTTAAGCTAGAGTTGGAGTTTGTCAGGAATGGTCTGATCTCGTGGATCAATAAATTTGTCCATGGACTAGCGTGTAAGACCTAGAGGTAACAACGGATCAATAATAAAACAGAAAAGGAGGCCTCTCCTCACATCTGTGCTCTCAGGAGCTTGGTCTGTGACAGTTAGTGTTAAACGATCTAATTGCTTCAACAGATAGGCATTCAGCCTTCGACAATGATATCTGTTTTAACAGACTGTTTGCACAGTTCGCTCAGTTGTTATCCATGCCAAATACTGACCAGGTGGCCTATGCATTTTATTTATTTTGCTGTTAAAAAGCTTATTGCTCCCCCATTTCACACTATAAGTCCATGCGCACTATCCATACATGCCAAGGAGGCAAGGATACACTAAGTCTAACAGAGAGTTAATGGTGATTGAAACATGATTTTTTGCTTCAGTTCACCCTTTTTTTTAATGATTTTCGATGCAGATCAGTGGTTGAGACGAAAACTCACCCCTTGGTTGCAAAGTGCATATACAGTTTAATTCACATGGACTTCACTTGTCACTAACAACTCGCTATGTGCAGGAGCATTCCGATTCACGTGCGATACGAGTTTATATGCAAATTGGGATATATTGATGTGTACAGATATATTGATGTATACCAATTCAGTCACAATCTCTTATTAAAATAGGGGGTATAGATTGGGAATCTTGCAATAACTATGCGCTTGATTTCTTTCGAGCATGAACAATGCGCTCATTTCAATGGTACCAAGGACTCATAGGACTGAACCGAGTAAGTTTCAACACTATGAGGGGGTGTCCAAGCTAGAAAGTTTCTGGTACTGGCAGCCCACCTGGTACCAAGACCACCAACTTTCCGATTATGACATAGCAAAAGTAAAACTATATTTTCTTCAAGTTCTGCATTGAGCCTTCGCTAGCAAATTGAGGGACAAAGACATAACTGTCGGTCCCATCTGATACTTAAGAGGAGGAAGTACAAACTGGAAGGAAAGAACTTAGTACTGCTGTGATGTGGCACTCTTGGTAATGGACCAGGTAGCTCACATTGTCCATCCCTTGGCAATGGACCAGTGAGTGTTTTCAACTTTTTCTTTTGGAATCTCATGCATATTTGATATAGCATACCTTATCGTAGTATTTGCCAGTATAACAGCCACTTTGCCAAAAAGATGCTCTATGTGTGCTTCACTGTCTTCTAATCATTGCAATGTTCCTTGCATGATAAAATTTGTAGATATGAATATTGTATATGTGCTCACATGTACATGTGGTTTTTTCCTGTATGAACAACTTGTTTAGACAAGATACTCATCTAATTGGCCTGTCATATAATTTTCTGAGATAACTTTATGTTAAGTCATTAGTGATTATGCTTTAATGTGTTAAATTTGGTATGTAGGGATGGATTTGCTGAGTTGGAGACCTGGGAAGACCCCACTCCTAGGCCATCACCCTTTACTCTCAAGGAGCTGGGTGATGCCTGGGTTGCTGCTGCAAAGCGCCAGCTCATTCGCAGGCCCAAGACACCGCCCCGTGAGGAGCTGCTAAGGCGCAGCCAAGAGCATGACCTGAAGAGTTTGATAATAGCGTTGAACGTCTATGCCAAGCAAAACAATATGCAAGTATGCGAACATCGTACTCAAATATTTAACCTTGCTTTTAGACTAGTTTGTTAATTAATTGTTTACTTAGAATAGCTAAAATCCCATGATTTGATTTTGCAGACTAGAAATGCAATAAAATATATCTTGTCAGGCTTGTTAATTTACATGTGTCATTTGTATTTCAGCCTACTGACCTCGGGGTAATAGAAGTGAAAGCAAGAAACCTAATCATCGAGGGGGGAAAGGGATATGTACACTTTAACTTTCTTGTGAAAATGCAAGGTGACCCATCTAGTTTGTTCTTTGCGGAGGTGCATCCAGATTGTAGAGAGGAGGAGGATGTGTATCTTTGCACCCCTTTGGAAGCTAATGACTCGGGTAACTATCTATTATGTTGTTCAGATTTTTTTTTGTGTGCAAATACTTTAGTTATGCATCTCTACTGCTAATACACTTTCCTTGTTTTATAAGGTAACTGTTATGGGTGCAAGGACCGTGCAAAAGAGCTTTTGCATCCCACTAGCGGTGGCTACTTGGGTGGGCACAAAGATGTTGTTTTCCCCTTCATTTACGGAAGTGATGAAGAAAGTGAAGATGAGGCCTGATTTCTCTTGGTTTCTTGCTTAAGTCTTAATCTGATGTGCTAGAGGGGTTAGTCTTAATCTGATGTGCTAGTGGGGTTGCGTACGACAAGAAATGCTGTGGTGCTGGTTTGTGGTCGCATCAATTTGTTTTTTTTTCCTTTGACTTTGAACTCAGTTCTTTGGTGGATTGTACTCTGAATAGAGAGAGCTGGCCTTATGGTAAGGTGTTGCGAAGTTGCAAAAGATTGATTGAAATTTCCTCTACATCTCGTTTGCACTTGTATTGGCGTCAGAATTTTAGCCATCATTGCTCTAAACTTGGATATTGTTCTCGTATGGATGTAATTTTTCCTAATATGATATCTCTTCGCACATTCGGACAAATAGTTTAAGATCATGACATGTTTGGTGCTGCAGGAGTTTCTCGCAAGCTAATACTCCCTTTGTTCCAAAACTAGTGTCATGGTTTGAGTTCAAATTTGATGTGCTGAATTCATCGAACCGATCAGCTAACTGTGGCATGAAACTTTTGCGTTAATTTAAGACATTTTTACAGCAGTTGTAACTTAATGTAAGACGTTTTGCAGTTCAATTGTGCTGCAAAACGCCTTACATCAAGTTACAGAGATAGTATTATTTTCTTGCTGTAAAATACAGCACGCCTCTAAAAAATGAAAAGTACATCAACAGTTTATAACGATACATCATTCTAACTTAATACTCCAATTTCGTTTCGTTTTCGGTGATTTGTTGTGTGCGTGATCGATAAATTTATTTCTGGCTCGCATTGGCTTCCTACAACGATTAGGCCCTCTTTGATTCGCAGGATTTTCAAAACGTAGGAATAGGAAAAGTATAGGGTTGGAGTGGCATGCACACATGAATCCTACAGGATTAGCATGGAGTGTTTGATGGCACAGGAAAAGCAAAGGAATTGTAAAAAAAGGTTGGAGTGGATGTTAGATTTTCTATGAAATGTAGTACAAAAGATTCCATAGAAAAAATTCCTATGGATTCAATCCTATAAATCAAAAGACCAACATAGAAAAAATTCTTAAAGATTTCAATTCTTCAGAAATCCTATAGAATTCCTTTGAATCAAAGAAGCCCTTAGCTTCTAGGGCCTGCTGGGAAAAAGCCCATGAATTCCCTGCCCAAAGGATTACGGGCTCCGGCCGAAAAGGCCGGCTGGAGCAAATTTTCAGCTCCCTGATGCACAACAGTCAGTGTAACCTGATGCACACATATTACGAGAGCTAATCACTACTCGAAAATTATTTCGACCCTGATGCCCGTGCATCAGGAAGCATACATGCAGCTCCGCCCCTGCTCCTCCCTGCCATGGCTGCCCTTGCAAAAAACGAAACCTTATCCTAAAAAGGATCGCTGGTCAAATACTTACAAATGCAGGGGTTAATCTGTGAAAATGAAAGGTTTTGTTAGATCCACTTTAAACTACAGAGGTTTTTTTTGCAAAAATGCCGCGATGGTGATCGAGCAGAACCAGTACGTGCTTTATAATTAGATTAGATAAAGATAGAGAAGTAAGATCACACTGACATGTAGGCCCATGTCTATTTTGACGGTCAACTAAATTCCAGTCAACCACCGTTAGATTTGGTAGCCACATACTCGCTTGTAGTGGGACCTACTTGTCAGTTTTACACTCAGCAAGTGTTTACCTGAGAGATCAGCGCTTTTTGAAAACTTAGCACGATGTTGGTTGTTTTTTGAAAGAAAAAAATGAGATGGTTTTTTGAATTAGAGTCCCTAATTATAACGATTTTTTGCAATTTACTCGACACTAGGGGACACGCACATCAGCGTCAAACTACGACAGTACCACTGCCCTGCATCCAAGTTCCAAAACAACACACCTGGGGAGCTAGACGCATCAACGTCAACTGCCACATGGAACTTAATTTGGAGTACAACAAATCACCGAAACGAAATTGTCACAAGCACGATTCTAGTTTTAACATTAAAGATACATATGCTTCGGCCCCTACCTGTCACAGCTGCTGCTACCAAAGCCAAAGCACTCCGGTAACGGACCTTGTCATCATACGCACTACCATAGAGACTAGACGGAGTTTGCGGCTCTGTCTTGTTGGAAACATATGGTGATCCTTCAGATTAATGCCCAGAAATGCGTTGCCTATCCAATAAGGTGCGAAGAGCTTGATTTCGGGCTCTCTACCTAGCCGCTAACTAGGCCTTCCACTCTGCTTTCAAAAAAACAAGAAAACAAAAACTAGGCCTTCCACTCAGTTACGAGGAGTGCCTTGTCAATTGGAAGGTCTGCTCACCAAAAAAATTGGGAGGCCTCGGAGTTAAGGACCATGCTTCAGCTGTGCTCCCGCGGCTACGTTGGGCATGGCTTGAGTGGAGCAGCAACCTGCAACCGTGGCAGGGCTCCCCCATCCCCTGTGACCGCACGGGCAGATCACTTTTCTCTGCTTGCATGGAAATAACCCTCGGTGAGCGCAAGGTTTTGGAATGACTGTGTGACATGGCTCCTACGGATAACGCTTCGGCCTATTCTGCTTGGCTCGACGGAAAAATCTCTCTGTACAAGATGTGCTGGCTGGCAATAGATGGATGAAGGGTTTGGAGAAACATCAACACCGAGCAGCTCCTGGACGAATTTGTCAACCTTTGGGACATGCTACATCACACGGTCCTCCCTGATGCTCCTGACAACATCTGCCGGAAATAACGGCTGCTACGCGGCTTTAGTCTACATATACTGCTCAGTTTATTGGTCGCACCACTGACCCCTTGCTGCATGCAACTTGCAACATCAAGAGCGAGCCCAAGGCGAAGTTCTATTTGTGGTTGTTGGTCCTGCAGGAACTGGACAGCAGATCGTTTTGCCATGAGGGATTGTCTGCACAACGACAAATGCACCTTCCGTGATCAGGAACTTGAGTCGGCTGCCCATTTAACTCTCACATGTCCGTTTGCCCGCGAAGTTTGGCATTCCTTCCTTTGAAGTGACCCTCAAGTGGCCAATGTTGGTACGCCATCGATGGCGATCCAGGGATGGTGGAGAAGGATCTGGGCCTGTGCAAGCACCAGGATTCCCGTTCGCAAATAACTTCCGCTATTTACGTGACTTGGAACCCATGGAAAGAGAGAAACAAGCGCACATTTGAAGGTAAAAGATGCTCCTGAGAAACCACTGCTGCGATAGCCAGAGATGAATTTTCTTTGTTTAAGGAGGCTACAATATAGTTTTTTAGACTTTAGAGTGTGAGTTGCTATTGAGAGTTCTTACTCAAGTGTCCTAAACTAGGAGGTGCTAACCATGTCGGCCCCTTAATTGTGGGCCGGGCTGAGGACCCCCGGATAATCGACAAGTGGGCCAAATTTACCATATCCCACTACGTACTCAAAGATGGAGTCCTCCGAAGACTTGGCGCATACGCACATTCCAATTGTCGGCATGTTTACCCCTTAATGTAACCGCCCTACATGTAACCCTAGGTACCCCTGGTGTCTATATAAGCCGAGCAGTTTTAGACCATAGGGTAGAGAAACATCCATTCGCATACGACCTCGAGGTAGATCATCCTGTATTTTGTACTCCGTCACAACCAATACAATAGAAACATGACATAGGGTTTTACCTCTTCGAGAGGGCCTGAACCTGGGTAAAATATTGTGTCCCTCTTCGTCCTGTTACCATCTAGCTAACGTCACCAGCTCGGGACCCCCTACCCGAGATCCGCCGAATTCAACTCCGACATTGGTGGCCCATGCATGTCTCGTTGTGTGGTCAAAGCAGCTCCATGGCTCATCTTTGGATCGACGACAACATTGGTTGTGGGAAGACCTTCTTCCCTGGACAACTTTTTGTCTTCGGTAGTGTCACGCTCTACGCCAATTCGACTAGCCACTTTGGGCAGATCAAAAATTTCGCTCCACGCCAGACCATCATGTCTGGAAACATGGAATACGCCGCGGATGCCCGTGGCAAACTTGCGTTCTTGGGCTGGGTGTCAAACTAGTCCGAGGACCTCATCGGTGCCATCACGTCGATCTCAGATTCAATCTAGGATCAGGACCACAACGCGGATCACACATCGGGTCTGTCTTCAAGCTCGGAGCCGAACACTTCCTCGTCAGAATAGACATCGAGTGTGGCCGACGAAATCCCCGATACCATGTCAAATGAGATCTCGAGCAAGCTTCAGCTAAGCCCAACCTTAAGTCGGGATATGGGCGAGGCCGACAAAGTGGTTCCGAATGAGATGTTAGGTCGGATTCAGAGCCTCACAATCTCGAACGGTCGAACCTTGGTTTACGATCAGACCAGGACATATCTGGAGGAGCCGAAATTTTCAACCCACCCTCCACCCACCTAGTCGCTACCATCAAGGATTTAAACGACGTTCTAGCATACGCATTCGATGAAGAAGCCGACATGGATGAAGATGTCGATGAGATGTCGTACACTACCTCACCGGCTGCCACTACTCATATCGGCAAGTGGATGCTACCTCCACTTATGATATCTACATGGTGGACACCCCAGAGATGGAGGAGGAGGCAAAGGACCACCCCCCCAAACGTCGACGCAGAGTCCGTCGTAATGGAGGAACTGGCAATGGTGATGCAAGCAACAACGGAACTGGAGACGGTGTTACTGCCGACAATGACACTGCTCAAGATGACACCGACAACCAGAAAGCCGACAACGATGTTGGCGCCGGAAAAAACAACAACGACGACGGTATTATCAACGGGGACGATGACCCCGAGGACATCGATTATTATTCGGAGTCTGAGGAGGATAGAAGCCTCAATCTTGATGAATTTGATGTTATTGAGGAGGCCCTTGAGGCGCCTTAGCTCAAAACCTTCCGCCGGCGATTTGCCAGCACTGCCAAGAGCATCAATAAGAAGACCCATCATCTTAAATCCAAACAGGACGAGCTTAACGACAAATGGGTCGAGCTCCTCTAGGCTGAGCAGGAACTTGAGGACAAGCTTGGGAAAGCCGGGGCTAATCAACTTAACTCGTGAAGGAACCTGCTTCAAGAGCTAGAGAGGAGGCCGAAGGCAGCGTGCTATCTAATGCGAGTGGACTGAGAAGCCCGACCGCCCTCCTCGGGGCCAACATAGGCCATCGGGCAGGTACAAAGAGCTTCACGAGGCTCCCTGGCGTCGTGGCGGAATAGATTCACCCCGGCCTTTCAAGAAATACGATCCGAGGGAGAAATTACAGTTAAGGCTGTTGGAGAACGCAGTAATTTCAAAAATTTCCTACGCACACGCAAGATCATGGTGATGCATAGCAACGAGAGGGGAGAGTGTAGTCCACGTACCCTCGTAGACCGTAAGAGGAAGCATTATGACAATGTGGTTGATGTAGTCATACGTCTTCACGATCGACCGATCTTAGCACCGAAAGTACGGCACCTCCGTGATCTGCACACGTTCAGCTCGGTGACGTCCCACGAACTCACGATCCATCAGAGTGTCGAGGGAGAGCTTCGTCAGCACGACGGCGTGATGACGGTGATGATGAAGCTACCGGCGCAGGGCTTCGCCTAAGCACTACGACGATATGGCCGAGGTGGATTATGGTGGAGGGGGCACCGCACACGGCTAAGGGATCAATGATCAACTTGTGTGTCTATGGGGTGCCCCCTGGCCACGTATATAAAGGATGGAGGGAGGAGGAGGCCGGCCCTCATAGGGCGCGCCCAAAGTGTGGAGTCCTACTAGGACTCCCTAGTCCTAGTAGGATTCCACCTCCCACATGGAATAGGAAAAAGGGAAGGGAGAAGGAGAAGGAAGGAAGGGGGCACCCCTTTCCCTAGTCCAATTCGGACCAGTCCATAGGGAAGGGGCGCGGCCACCCTTGAGGCCTTTCTCTCCTTTCCCGTATGGCCCATTAAGGCCCAATACGAATTCCCGTAACTCTCCGGTACTCCAAAAATACCCGAATCACTCGAACCTTTCCGATGTCCGAATATAGCCTTACAATATATCGATCTTTACGTCTCGACCATTCCGAGACTCCTCGTCATGTCTCCGATCTCATCCTGGACTCTGAACAAACTTCGGTTATCAAATCACATAACTCATAATACAAATCGTCATAGAACGTTAAGCGTGCGGACCCTACGGGTTCGAGAACTATGTAGACATGACTGAGACTCATCTCCGGTCAATAACCAATAGCGGAACCTGGATGCTCATATTGGTTCCTACATATTCTACAAAGATCTTTATGGTCAAACCGCATAACAACATACGTTGTTCCCTTTGTCATCGGTATGTTACTTGCCCGAGATTCGATCGTTGGTATCTCAATACCTAGTTCAATATCATTACCGACAAGTCTCTTTACTTGTTCCGTAATGCATCATCCCGCAACTAACTCATTAGTCACATTGCTTGCAAGGCTTATAGTGATGTGCATTACCGAGAGGGCCCAGAGATACCTCTCCGACAATCGGAGTGACAAATCCTAATCTCGATCTATGCCAATCCAACAAACACCATCGGAGACACCTCTAGAGCACCTTTATAATCACCCAGTTACATTGTGACGTTTGGTAGCACACAAAGTGTTCCTCCGGTATTTGGGAGTTGCATAATCTCATACTCATAGGAACATGTACAAGTCATGAAGAAAGCACTAGCAACATACTAAACGATCAAGTGCTAAGCTAATGGAATGGGTCAAGTCAATCACATCATTCTCTAATGATGTGATCCTGTTAATCAAATGACAACTCATCTCTATGGCTAGGAAACTTAACCATCTTTGATTCAACGAGCTAGTCAAGTAGAGGCATACTAGTGACACTCTGTTTGTCTATGTATCCACACATGTACTAAGTTTCCGGTTAATACAATCTAGCATGAATAATAAACATTTATCATGAAATAAGGAAATAAATAATAACTTTATTATTGCCTCTAGGGCATATTTCCTTCAGTCTCCCACTTGCACCAGAGTCAATAATCTAGTTCACATCGCCATATGATTTAACACCAATAGTTCACATCACCATGTGATTAACACCCATAGTTCACATCGCCATGTGACCAACACTCAAAGGGTTTACTAGATTCAGTAATCTTAGTTCACATCGCCATGTGATTAACACCCAAAGAGTACTAAGGTGTGATCATGTTTTGCTTGTGAGAGAAGTTTAGTCAACGGGTCTGCCATATTCGGATCCGTATGTATTTTGCAAATTTTTATGTCAACAATGCTCTGCACGGAGCTACTCTAGCTAATTGCTCCCACTTTCAATATGTATCCAGATTGAGACGCAGAGTCATCTGGATCGGTGTAAAAGTTTGCATCGACGTAACTCTTTACGACGAACTTTTTGTTACCTCCATAACCGAGAAATATTTCCTTAGTCTTCTAAGGATAATTTTGACCGCTATCCTGTGATCTACTCCTAGATCACTATTGTACTCCCTTGCCAAACTCATAGCAAGGTACACAATAGGTCTAGTACACAACATAGCATACTTTATAGAACCTATGAATGAGGCATAGGGAATGACTTCCATTCTCTTTCTATTTTCTGCCATGTTCAGGTTTTGAGTCTTACTCAACTCCACACCTTGCAACACAGGCAAGAACACCTTCTTTGACTGTTCCAGTTTGAACTACTTCAAAATCTTTCAAGGTATGTTCGCATTCAAAATCTTTATCAAGCGTCTTGATCTATCTCTACAGATCTTGATGCTCAATATGTAAGCAGCTTTACCAAGGTCTTTCTTTGAGAAACTCCTTTCAAATACTCCTTTATGCTTTCCAAACAATTCTACATCATTTTCGAGCAACAGTATGTCTTTCACATATACTTATCAGAAAGGCTGTAGTGCTCCCACTCACTTTCTTATAAATACAGGCTTCATCGCAAGTCTGTATAAAACTATATGCTTTGATCAACTCATCAAAGCGTATATTCCAACTTTGGGATGCTTGCACCAGTCCATAGATGGATCACTGGAGCTTGCACACTTTGTTAGCACCTTTAGGATTGACAAAACCTTCTTGTTGTATCATATACAACTCTTCTATAAGAAATCCATTAAGGAATGCAGTTTTGACATCCATTTGCCAGATTTCATAAAATGTGGCAACTGCTAACATGATTCAGACAGACTTAAGCATCGTTACGATTGAGAAAATCTTATCGTCGTCAACACCTTGAACTTGTCAAAAACCTTTTTCGACAATTCTAGCTTTGTAGATAGGAACACTACTATTAGCGTCTGTCTTCCTCTTGAAGATCCATTTATTCTTTATGGCTTGCCGATCATCGGGCAAGTCAACCAAAGTCCATACTTTGTTCTCATACATGGATCCTATCTCAGATTTCAAGGCCTCAAGCCATTTCGCGGAATCTGGGCTCATCATTGCTTCCTCATAGTTCATAGGTTCGTCATGGTCAAGTAACATGACCTCCAGAACAGGATTACCATACCACTCTGATGCGGATCTTACTCTGGTTGACCTACGAGGTTCGGTAGTAACTTGATCTGAAGTTTCATGATCATCATCATTAGCTTCCTCACTAATTGGTGTAGGAATCACTGGAACTGATTTCTGTGATGAACTACTTTCTAATTCGGGAGAAGGTACAATTACCTCATCAAGTTCTACTTTCCTCCCACTCACTTCTTTCGAGAGAAACTCCTTCTCTAGAAAGGATCCATTGTTAGCAACGAATATCTCGCCTTCGGATCTGTGATAGAAGGTGTACCCAACAGTTTCCTTTGGGTATCCTATGAAGACGCATTTCTCCGATTTGGATTCGAGCTTATCAGGTTGAAACTTTTTCACATAAGCATCGTAACCCCAAACTTTAAAAAACGACAGCTTAGGTTTCTTGCCAAACCACAATTCATACGGTGTCATCTCAACGGATTTAGATGGTGCCCTATTTAACGTGAATGTAGCTGTCTCTAATGCATAACCCTAAAAAACGATAGTGGTAAATCGGTAAGAGACATCATAGATTGCACCATATCTAATAAAGTACGGTTACGATGTTCGGACACACCATTACGCTGTGGTGTTCCGGGTGGCGTGAGCTGTGAAACTATTCCGCATTGTTTCAAATGAAGACCAAACTCATAACTCAAATGTTCTCCTCCACGATCAGATCGTAGAAACTTTATTTTCCTGTTACGATGATTTTCCACTTCACTCTGAAATTCTTTGAACTTTTCAAATGTTTCATACTTATGTTTCATCAAGTAGATATACCCATATCTGCTCAAATCATCTGCGAAGGTGAGAAAATAATGATACCCGCCGCGAGCTTCAACATTCATTGGACCACGTACATCAGTACGTATGATTTCCAAAAAATCTATTGCTCGCTCCATTGTTCCAGAGAATGGAGTTTTAGTCATCTTGCCCATGAGGCATGGTTCGCAAGCATCAAATGATTCATAATCAAGTGACTCCAAAAGCCCATCAGCATGGAGTTTCTTCATGCGCTTTACACCAATATGACCTAAACGGCAGTGCCACAAATAAGTTGCACTATCATTATTAACTTTGCATCTTTTGGCTTCAATATTATGAATATGTGTATCACTACGATCGAGATCCAACAAACTATTTTTATTGGGTGTATGACCATTGAAGGTTTTATTCATGTAAACAGAACAACAATTATTCTCTGACTTTAAACGAATAACCGTATTGCAATAAACATGATCAAATCATATTCATGCTCAACGCAAACACCAAATAACATTTATTTAGGTTCAACACTAATCCCGAAAGTATAGGGAGTGTGCGATGATGATCATATCAATCTTGGAACCACTTCGAACACACATCATCACTTCACCCTTAACTAGTCTCTGTTCATTCTGCAACTCCCGTTTCGAGTTACTAATCTTTAGCAACTGAACTAGTATCAAATACTGAGGGGTTGCTATAAACATTAGTAAAGTACACATCAATAACATGTATATCAAATATACCTTTGTTCACTTTGCCATCCTTCTTATCCGCCAAATACTTGGGGCAGTTCCGCTTCCAGTGACAAGTCCCTTTGCAGTAGAAGCACTTAGTCTCAGGCTTAGGTCCAGACTTGGGCTTCTTCACTTGAGCAGCAACTTGCTTGCCGTTCTTCTTGAAGTTCCCCTTCTTCCCTTTGCCCTTTTCTTGAAACTAGTGGTCTTGTCAACCATCAACACTTGATGCTTTTCTTGATTTCTACCTTTGTCGATTTCAGCATCACGAAGAGCTTAGGAATCGTTTCCGTTATCCCTTGCATATTATAGTTCATTACAAAGTTCTAGTAACTTGGTGATAGTGACTAGAGAACTCTGTCAATCACTATCTTATCTAGAAGATTAACTCCCACTTGATTCAAGTGATTGTAGTAATCAGACATTTTGAGCACATGCTCACTAGCTGAGCTATTCTCTTCCATCTTGTAGGCAAAGTACTTGTCAAAGGTCTCATACCTTTCGACATGGGCATGAGTCTGAAATACTAATTTCAACTCTTGGAACATCTCATATGCTCCATGGCGTTCAAAACGTCTTTGAAGCCCCGATTCTAAGTCGTAAAGCATGGTGCACTAAACTATCAAGTAGTCATCATATCGAGCTTACCAAACGTTCATAATGTCTGCATCTACTCCTGTAATCGGTCTGTCACCTAGCGGTGCATCGAGGACATAATTCTTCTGTGCAGCAATGAGGATAATCCTCAGATCACGGATCCAATCCACATCATTGCTACTAACATCTTTCAACTTATATTTCTCTAGGAACATATAAAAATAAACGAGGAGCTACATCGCGAGGTATTGATCTACAACATAGATATGCTAATACTAGCAGGACTAAGTTCATGATAAATTAAAGTTCAATTAATCATATTACTTAAGAACTCCCACTTAGATAGACATCCCTCTAATCATCTAAATGATCATGTGATCCATATCAACTAAACCATGTCCGATAATCACGTGAGATGGAGAAGTTTTCAATGGTGAACGTCACTATGTTAATCATATCTACTATATGATTCACGCTCGACCTTTCGGTCTCCAGTGTTCCGAGGCCATATCTGCATATGCTAGGCTCGTCAAGTTTGACCCGAGTATTCCGCGTGTGCAAAACTGGCTTGCACCCGTTGTATATGAACGTAGAGCTTATCACACCCGATCATCACGTGGTTTCTCAGCACGAAGAACCGTCGCAATGGTGCATACTCAGGGAGAACACTTGTACCTTGAAATTTAGTGAGAAATCATCTTATAATGCTACCGTTGATCTAAGCAAAATAAGATGCATAAAGGATAAACATCACATGCAATCAAATATAAGTGATATGATATGGCAATCATCATCTTGTGCCTTTGATCTCCATCTCCAAAGCACCATCATGATCACCATCGTCACCGGCGTGACACCTTGATCTCCATCGTAGCATCATTGTCATCTCGCCAACTATTGCTTCTACGACTATCGCTACCGCTTAGTGATAAAGTAAAGCAATTACATGGCGATTGCATTTCATACAATAAAGCGACAACCATATGGCTCCTACCAGTTGTCGATAACTCTGTTACAAAACATGATCATCTCATACAATAAAATTTAGCATCATGTCTTGACCACATCACATCACAACATGCCTTGCAAAAAAAAGTTTGACGTCCTCTACTTTGTTGTTGCAAATTTTACGTAGCTGCTACGGGCTGAGCAAGAACCGTTTTTACCTACACATCAAACCACAAAGATTTTTCATCAAGTATGTGCTGTTTTAACCTTCAACAAGGACTAGGCGTAGCCACACTCGATTCAATTAAAACTGGAGAAACTGACACCCGCCAGCCACCTGTGTGTGAACCACGTCGGTAGAACCAGTCTCGCATAAGCGTACGCGTAATGTCGGTCCGGGCCGCTTCATCCAACAATACCGCCGAATCGAAGTATGACATGCTGGTAAGCAGCACTAGTAGAAAACAGAGCTTTAGCGCCGTTTCGTAAGGGCCTTTAGTGCCGGTTCCATAACCGGCACTAGGGGTGGGCACTAAAGGCCCCCCCCTTTAGTACTGGTTCGACACGAACCGGCGCTAAAGTGCCACCACGTGGCGTGAGCTCGCGCCCTGGTATGGGTGACCTTTAGTACCGGTTGGTGTTACCAACCGGTACTAAAGGTTTTTTTTTGAAAATTTTGGATTTTTTTTGGATTTTTTTTCTATTTTTAATTTTTCTAAATTATTTGATGATTTAGTCTCTAATCACCTCTCTTAACTGCTCACGTGTGGATCACTCATTCCAAATCGCCTGACTTCTGGCCGGTCACCCATCCTCTCACTCCCCTAGCCTGAGCACACTTAACTTCGGAGTTCTATTCCCCCTACATTCCAAGTCTGCACTTGTTGTTTTCCTGACAAACGTAAGCTGTCAATCCTATTAACCCTCAGCAGTTTAGCTTGAGCATTAGGTCACACGTTTCACCGTTTGAGTTTGAAACTATTATTCTAAAAAACAGTAATTATTTAGTAACACTAATATTTCTTGAATAAGTTTGACCACAGTTTGACCATAGTTTGACCAGATTTGACCAAAATTTTAAAAAATGAAATAATTATTTAGTAACACTAATATTATTGAATAATTATGTAGTAACATTAATACTTCTTGAATAAGTAGTTTGACCAGATTTAACCATTTTTTTAAAAAAACTGAAATTTGACCATATCTTTTTTTTGTTTTGGAATTTGAGGATTCTAAAAAATTACAAATAGGATGTAGGCGGTCTCCATCGGATGCGGATTTTCGTGCTGAATTTTTTGATATATTATACGTTTTTTTCCGACATCGTATGCAAAAGTTATAGCCGTTTTACATTTTCCCTACACTTTTTGCGAAACATGTCCAAATTTAAGTTTTCAAATTTTCCTACCTAGTAGATGTAGTAATATAACTACCTCTCGAAGGATTTTATTTTTTGAAGTTTTTATCATTTTCTTTTGATTTTTTCAGAACTGAAATGGCGACACACGGCGGGGGGGGGGGGGGTAGAGTTTGAAAATTGCCCCTTTAGTACCGGTTCGTGGCACAAACCGGTACTAAAGGTTAGCCCTTTAGTACCGGTTTGTGACACGAACCGGTACTAAAGGTGATCGTGGGGCCCCGGCCTGACGCCAGCCTGCCATCACCCCTTTAGTACCGGTTCGTGGCACGAACCGGTACTAAAGATTCAACACGAACCGGCATTAATGCATAGCCGTTCGAACCGGCACTAATGGTTCCATTAGTGCCGGCTCAAATTCAAACCGGCACTAATGTGCTTCACGTTTGACCCTTTTTCTACTAGTGCAGTATGACTATTATCGCCCACAACTCACTTGTGTTCTACTCGTGCATATAACATCTACGCATAAACCTGGCTCGGATGCCACTGTTGGAGAACGCAGTAATTTAAAAAATGTCCTATGCACACGCAAGATCATGGTGATGCATAGCAACGAGAGGGGAGAGTGTAGTCCACGTACCCTCGTAGACCGTAAGCAGAAGCGTTATGACAACACGGTTGATGTAGTTGTACATCTTCACGATCGACCGATCCTAGCACCGAAAGTACAACACCTCCGTGATCTGCACACGTTCAACTTGGTGACGTCCCACGAACTCACGATCCAGCAGAGTGTCGAGGGAGAGCTTCGTCAGCACGACGACGTGATGACGGTGATGATGAAGCTACCAGCACAGGGCTTCGCCTAAGCACTACGACGATATGACCGCGGTGGCTTATGGTGGAGGGGGGCACCGCACACGGCTAAGGGATCAATGGGAGGAGGAGGCCAGACCTCATAGGGCGCACCCAAAGTGTGGAGTCCTACTAGGACTCCCTAGTCCTAGTAGGATTCCACCTCCCACATGGAATAGGAAAAAAGGAAGGGAGAAGGAGAAGGAAGGAAGGGGGCGCCCCCTTTCCCTAATCCAATTCAGACCAGTCCATGGGGAAGGGGCGCGGCCACCCTTGAGGCCTTTCTCTCCTTTCCCGTATGGCCCATTAAGGCCCAATACGAATTCCCGTAACTCTTCGGTACTCCGTAAAATACCCGAATCACTCGGAACCTTTCCGATGTCCGAATATAGCCTTACAATATATCGATCTTTACGTCTTGACCATTTCGAGACTCCTAGTCATGTCCCCGATCTCATCTGGGTCTCCAAACAAACTTCGGTTATCAAATCACATAACTCATAATACAAATCGTCACAGAACGTTAAGCGTGCGGACCCTACGGGTTCGAGAACTATGTAGACATGACCGAGACTCATCTCCGGTCAATAACCAATAGTGGAACCTAGATGCTCATATTGGTTCCTACATATTCTACGAAGATCTTTATCAGTCAAACCGCATAACAACATACGTTGTTCCCTTTGTCATCGGTATGACTTGCCTGAGATTCGATCGTCGGTATCTCAATACCTAGTTCAATCTCGTTACCGGCAAGTCTCTTTACTCGTTCTGTAATGCATCATCCTGCAACTCACTCATTACTTACATTGCTTGCAAGGCTTATAGTGATGTGCATTATCAAGAGGGCCCAGAGATACCTCTCCGACAATCGGAGTGACAAATCCTAATCTCGATCTATGCCAACCCAACAAACACCATCGGAGACACCTGTAGAGCACCTTTATAATCACCCAGCTACATTGTGACGTTTGGTAGCACACAAAGTGTTCCTCCGGTATTCGGGAGTTGCATAATCTCATAGTCAAAGGAACATGTATAAGTCATGAAGAAATCAATAGCAACATACTAAACGATCAAGTGCTAAGCTAACGGAATGGGTCAAGTCAATCAAATCAGTCTCTAATGATGCGACCCCATTAATCAAATGACAACTCATGTCTATGGCTAGGAAACTTAACCATCTTTGATTCAACGAGCTAGTCAAGTAGAGGCATACTAGTGACACTCTGTTTGTCTATGTATCCACACATGTACTAAGTTTCCGGTTAATACAATTCTAGCATGAATAATAAACATTTATCATGAAATAAGGAAATAAATAATAACTTTATTATTGCCTCTAGGGCATATTTCCTTCAAAGGCTAGAAGCTCCACCTTGATCAATCTACAAATCAAGGGATCACCCACCTGCTGGACATTCATGATACCTAGCTTGGTTAGCCAAGAATGGTGATTTTTGCGATTACATGCACGATCAAAATGTGACCACGTTCGACATCTGTCACACTACCACTAGGATCCGAGTTGCTACCCACCCCATGTGCTTCACAGACTTGGTGGTGTAGCACCAGTTCCCGGAGGGGTTTAAACCCCTAAATATCAAACAATAGGAGAGAATAACAGACCCCGTCATATGGATCGAGGATTTCCTCATGCACGTACACATGGCCGGTGGTGACGATCTCCATGCCATCAAATACCTGCCCTTGAAGCTCAAAGGATCACCTCGGCATTGGCTTGATAGCCTCCTGAAGGACTATCGATACTTGGGAGCACCTCGAAGATGCATTCTGAGCAAACTTCGAAGGTACTTATGTCCAACCCCCAGATGCCGACGACCTCGCTCATGTCATGCAGAAACCAGGGGAGTCAGCCCGAAAATTTTGGAATCAATTCTTAACTAAGAAAAATAGGATACTGGACTATCCGGATGCCAGAGCGATAGCCGCATTCAGACACAACATCTGTGATGAATGGCTGGCTAGAGAGCTCGGACAAGAGAAGTGATACATCACCATCGTATCTACTTTTCCAAACACTTTTGCTCTTGTTTTGGACTCTAATTTGCATAATTTGAATGGAACTGACCCAGATTGACGCTGTTTTCAGCAGAATCGCCATGGTGTTGTTTTTGTGCAAAAATCAAAGTTCTCAGGTTGACCTGAAAATTTACGAAGTATTTTTGTGGTATATAAAAAATATTGGTGGAAAAAGATAGCAAAGGGGGGGCACCCAGGAGCCACAAGCTCAGGGGGCGTGCCCACCCCCAAGGGCGCGCCTGGTGAGCTTGTGGCCCCCCTGGACCTCCGGCAACCGTAACTCCAACTCCATATATACCTATTCACGGAGAATAATATCAGAGAGAAGTATTCATCATGTTTTACGACACGGAGCAGCCGCCACCTCCTGTTCTTCATCGGGAGAGCTGATCAGGAGTCCATTTGGGGCTCTGGATGGTGGAATTCGACGCCGTCGTCATCATCAACCTTCCTTCATAACCAATTTCATGATGCTCACCGCCGGGAGTGAGTAATTCTTTCATAGGCTTGCTGGACAGTGATGGGTTGGATGAGATTTTTATCATGTAATTGAGTTACTTTTGTTAGGTCTTGATGCCTAGTATCCTAAGATTGATGTTGCTATGACTTTGCTATCCTTAATGCTTGTCACTAGGGCCCGAGTGCCATGAATTTAGATGCGAACCTGTTATGTTTTCATGAATATGTGTGTGTTCTTGATCCTATCTTGAAAGTTATATGCACCTATTACGAGTTATGATCCGCGTACCCCAAGGTGACAGTAATTGGGATTCTTTCCGGTGATTACCGTAGTTTGAGGAGTTCATATTGTTCTGGTTCTCTATTAAAAGGAGGCCTTAATATCCCTTAGTTTCCTTATGGACCCCACTGCCATGAGAGGGTAGGACAAAAGATGCCATGCAAGTTATTTTCCATATGCATGTATGACTATATTTGGAATACATGCCTACATTACATTGATGAATTGGAGCTAGTTCTGCGTCGCTCTAGGTTATAACTGCTTCATGATGAATGTCATCCAACATAATTATCATCACCGATCCAATGCCTACAGGCTTTTCACATATTGATCTTTGCTAAGTTACTTTCGTCGTTGCTGCTGTTACAATCACTACAAGCTACTGTTACTATTGCCACTGTTACCGTAACTATCATACTACTTTGCTACTAAATACTTTGATGCAGATATTAAGTCGTTCAAGTGTGGTTGAATTGATAACTCAACTGCTAATACTCGCGAATATTCTTTGGCTCCCCTTGTGTTGAATCAATAAATTTGGGTTGATTACTCTACCCTCGAAAACTATTGCGATCTGCTATACTTGTGGGTTACCAAGACCTATTTCTACCATCGTTGCCGAGGAGCATAGCTCTATTTGTGAGTCACTTGGGATTTATATCTGTTGATCACTATGAAGAATCTGAAAGATACCAAAACCAAGATCGTTCCCTCTAAGACGAGGGGAGGTAAGGAAATGCCATCACACTCTGCACTTGATTCACCTTCTGTTTTGAGTAAGCTTGCAACACCTACACCTACTATTAATTCTGATATGTCGCAAGTAATTGATGATGCTACTTCTACTATGAATGATGCTTATGATGATGCTAGTACTTTGCTTGATGATAATGTGCCGCTAGGTGAATTTCTTGATGAACAACTTGCTAGAGCTAAAGATATTGAGAATGATGAAACTGATGAAATTACTGAAATTGATGAAGTCTTTGAAACTGAAAACTTTGAAACACCTATTAGATCAAGCTCTCCTAGATAGGAATTGCCTGATATACCTGAGGGTTATGTTATGGATGGAGAGGTAGCTAGGGATTTTCTTGCTTGTAAGGATAGAGATGATCTTAAGAAATTGCTTGCCAAGTTGGAAGAAAAATCTTTGAATGAGAATGAAATATGATCCTAACTTTGCTACTTCACCTATTTTGGTTACTAATAAGGATTGTGAATTATCTGTCGATCCAGAGTTAATTACTTTGGTTGAATCTGATCCTTTCCATGATTATGAAACTGAAACTATTATGTCACATCTTACTAAACTGAATGCTATAGCCACCCTATTTTCTCATGAGGAAAAGATTCGTTACTACTATATTCTTAAGTTGTTTCCTTTCTCATTAAAGGGTGATGCTAAGATATGGTTTAATTCTCTTGCTCCTGGTTGTGTGCGTAGTCCCCAGGATATGATATACTACTTCTTTGAAAAATATTTTCCTGCTCATAAGAAACAAGCCGCTTTAAAGGAAATATTTATCTTTGTACAAATTGAAGAAGAGAATCTCCATCAAGCTTGGGGGAGGCTTCTCCAATTACTTAATGCTTTGCTTGACCATCCTCTCAAGAAGAATGAAATACTTGATATCTTTTATAATGGACTAACTGATGCTTCTATGGACTACCTAGGTAGTTGTGCTGGTTGTATTTCCAGGGAATGAACTATTGAGCAAGCTGAAGAACTATTGAATAATATACCAAGGAATGATAATGATTGGACTCTTCCTAAACCACCACCCAAGCCAACTCTGAAGGAAAGGGGTATTCTATTTCTCAGTCCTGAAGATATGCAAGAGGCAAGGAAATCTTTGAAAGAAAAGGGTATTAAGGCTAAAGATGTTATGAATTTACCACCTATTAAAGAAATACATACTCTCGATATCCTGACACGAGTAGTAGAGGTAAATTCTCTCTATAGATTTGATGAAGGTGATATTCCTTATACTAAGTTTGCTAGTCAATGCTTGGATTAATTGGATAACTTTATTGTTAAACAAGAAAACTTCAATGCATATGTTAGTAGACAATTGAAACGAAATGCTTATATGATTGAACACTTGAGTGACTATATGTTTAGAGCTGTTAATGAGGTCAAGGGTGTGAGTAAACATGCTTCCATGATAAAAACTCAAGTAGAACAAGTTCTTAAGTCACAAAATGATTTACTTAATGAGATGAACAATAAGATGAATGATCATGCTGTTAGAGTTATGACTAGGGGTGGTAAAATGACTCAGGAAACCTTGTATCCTAAAGGCCATCCTAAAAGAATTGAACAGGACTCCCAAAGAATTAATACTAATGCACGTAGTCCTTCTAAAAAGAAAGATAATAAGACTTTGCATGCTTCAAGTGAACCTACTGTAGACACACCAGAGAATCTAAATGATATTTCCATCTCTGATGCTGAAACACAATCAGGTGATGAACATGAACCTAGTAACAATGATAATGATGATGTTCATGTTGATGCTCGACCTAGTAATGATGTGGAAATAGAACCGGTTGTTGATATTGATAACCCACAACCTAAGAATAAAAGATATGATAAGAAAGACTTCATTGCTAGGAAACATGGTAAAGAAAGAGAACCATTGGTTCAAAAACACATGCCTTTTCTCCTAAAGCTTCAAAGAATAAAGATGATGAAGAACTTGAGCGCTTTGTTGAAATGCTTAGACCTGTCTTTTTGCGCTTGCATTTGACTGATATTCTGAAAATGTCTCCCTATGCTAAGTATATGAAAGATATTGTCACAAATAAAAGAAAGATACCAGAAGCTAAAATTTCCACCATGCTTGCTAATTACATTTAAGGGTGGAATACCAAAGAAACTAGGAGACCTAGGAATACCAACTATACCATGCTCCATTAAAAGAAACTATGTTACTGCTTTGTGTGATCTAGCAGCTGGTGTTAGTGTTATGCCTTTCTCTTTATACAAAAGACTTGATTTGAATAAGTTGACACCAACTGAAATCTCTTTGCAAATGGCTGATAAATCAACTATTATACCCATCGGTATTTGTGAGGATGTGCTTGTCGTAGTTGCAAATGTTACTATCTTAACAGACTTTGTTATTCTTGATATACCCGAGGATGTCAGTATGTCGATCATCCTTGGTAGACCCTTTCTGAATACTGCAGGGGCTGTTATTGATTGCAATGAAGGAAATGCCACTTTTCATGTCAATGGTAATGAGCATACGATACACTTTCCAAAGAAACAACCTCAAGTGAATAGTATCAATTCTATTGAAAAAAATTCAACAATTATTATTGGAGGTTTTGAGTTCCCTATTCCTGCTGTCAAAAAGAAATATGAAATTATTATTGTTGGGGACATGCATATCCCTGTCGAGGTAACCTAGTGTCATACAAAGATTCTCCAGTTTCATGTCATTCGGAAGAAGTTTGTTAATACTAAGACTTGATCAACCTTATTAATGGATTCCTTTTGACGGGCATGTGGTCGATGAATTTAGTAAACACAACTCTCTGTACCCACTTTTTACTTTCTGTTATTTAGATTTAATAAAGTAAAAATGCCATGATTATGCAGTTTTCTGAATTATCCATGCAACAAAAACTGACCAGAAAATAAAAGTTCTCCAAATGCCCTAAAAATTTAATATGATTTTTTCTACAATATATAAAAATATTGGCACTGAACACACCCCAGGGGGTGCACCTGTGAGCCACAAGCTGACAGGACACACCCACCCCCTGGGTGCGCCTAGCAAGCTCGTGGGGCCCATGTAGGCGCCCTCACTTATTCCAGCCACCCATGCACTTGTTCTTCCTCTAGAAAAAATCACCCCTTGCTCGAACCCGTGTTCTTGCTCATCTTGCTGCCATTTTCGATCTCCTAGCTTGGAATCCGTTTCCGAAACTGTTTGGGGGGATTGCTCATCGGTATGTGACTCCTCCGCTGGTCCAATTAGTTTTGTTCTAGTAGTTTATTATTTGCACATTTAGCTACTATTGGTGACCATGTTCTTGAGCTTGCATGTCAAATTTATATGGTTCAAACTAGTTTTGGTGCTTGATATGGCCTCTGTACACTTCTAGGAGTAGTTGCTATTAATTTTGTTGAGTTTTGTTCACTTTTATTTTGAGTCACTAAAAAAATTCAGAAATTTTCAGATGGAGAAAATGTTTAAGAAGATGTTCCAAGGTGGTTCCTCGAGAAATAAATCCCCAAGGCTCGCTCTACGCAAGACGGACCTCAAACCACCGCGGGCAGGCCTAGTACTGATGCTATTGTAACACCCTGGATTTTTTCCATTTCTTTTTATTTGGATTTATTTGGATTTTGGTTTTTTATTTGATTTTCTGTGGCTTAGTGGTCTTGAAACCTGGAGAGATCACATTTGATTCCTCTCCCAAGTGTCTTGTCATCCTCAAAACCATCTCAAGATCTTGTCATTTTCATCTTAGCCCAATCCAAATATTATTTTTATTGGGATTCCTTTTTCTATTAAAGGAATAACCCTATTTGCCCTAGGTTGTGAAGCAACCTATATTTCTGTCTTCCACAAAATTCCCAAATAATTCTCATAATTTCTTTGGGTCGTATATTGCTCAAATATGCCCAAACCTTTCTGTACTAGCCCAAAAATAATTCCCCAATATTTATTCTCAATTTCTGTCCAGTGTGGTTTTCTGTGAAGGAAGTGCCACCTATCCTTTCTTGATTGCTCCCACACTTTTTGGGCATGCTATATTATCCAAATAATTGCCTCATGCCAAAATTCAAATTCATTTGCCTAGCCAACCTCCTCAGTGATTTTTCAAAGTTTATGCCAGACAGAAGCCATCGTGAAGGAAGTACTAGCTAGGAGTTCCAAAATGAGTTGAAATTTTGCATGCCTCTTCATGTGCTCATATCATTACCCTCCTCCGATTTTCAGCTCCATCCAATCATCTATGTAAGCACAACACCAAATCTTTAATTCTGTCAATATTCTCAGGATGTGAAGCAAGTATATTTTATATTGCTTAATTATTTCTGAAAATTTACCAGAGCATTCTCATGACCATAAAACCTCTCTCCACCAATTTTTGGATCAATTCATCAAGCCCATATTTCTCTAGAATTTTCTTAAGTTTCTGGGCAGAGAGGATAGCTGTAAAGGAAGTACCATTTTGGCAAGTCCATTTGGTATGAAATTTTTACAGCATCATTATATGTCCAAATCATCAAGCCTTGCCAAATTTCAGATCAAGTGGATACACTATGCTAGTGCCCCTTCATGATCAAGTTTCTGGACCAATTATGCTGTTACAAAGCAACTATGTTATTTTGTGGTCCACTTCTCCTCCAAATTAACAGGATGATAGTCCTTCTTAACCTAAACACACTAGACATGGAGTTTGGCTCTTTCCTCTTCCTTGTTGATCACTAGTGCGCAACCAAGTTTGCTACAACAAACTTTCGTCAATTCCTCCCTTTGCTGCAGAGCCTCTCCTCTTGATGTTTCACTTTCCATGGCCCCACTGATGCAGAGAAAACACCACGAACAAGGTTTGCCAGCCCATAGTCACGCGGTGACCACCGCTTTGGCATGCCATGGACGGGAGCTGCGTGTCGTTTGCTTCGGGCCCCTCCTCTGCTCGTCATTCTCGCGAGCCCAACCATGTCAAACAGCTCCCCCATGCCTCCTCCGTCTCCCTAGACCCCTCTCCCCCTCCTGTAGACCGCTCATCGGAGCTCGCCGTCGCGCACCCATGGGAGCACTGTGGCCGTTTCGGCTCTGTTCGTCCCTAGCCTCTTCCTCCCAGTGCCCCTTGGCCTCCTCTGCCCCGTGAGCTCCCCCCTGTACCCTCTCGTCGCATACCATCGAGCAAGCTCGCGTGCCCACGTGTCCGCGGCTCCGGCGACGTCTCCCACGGCCGTGCTCGCCCACCCGCGTCGCCCTGCCTATTTAAGCCCACCCCGAGGCCTCGAGTTTCTCATCCTCCTCCTCACCCTCCCAGCTCTTTCCCCGACCTCTCCAACGAGCCTCTGGAGCTCTCCCCGAACCCCATGGTTGATGTGCCCGCCGTCGACCTCGGTCTAAATTAGCCTAATGACGAGACCCCTCCTCCTTGCCGTCGCCACCAGAGCACTTCTCAGACCACTCCAAGCCTCCCCAGCCACCTCTCTCCTCCGCCCGTGCTGTTGACCGTCCCTCTCAAGAGTGGCCATAGCCACATCCCGCCATGACCATGGCCTCGTTCGGTCCCGTGCTCCCTGGAGAGCGGGAGGCGTTCAGGCGGGTGCGCCTCACCCTCCTGGTCACTCCGGTGGCCTAGCTCCACCGGAGGTGGCCGGAGTCACTCGGGGCGGTCGACGAAGCACGCGACTCCCTCGGTCCCGCGGGCGAGCGCGAGGAGGAAGGAGAAGGGCCTTCCAGCGGGCCCCACGTGTCAGTCACAGCGGGCGTTGACCTGAGTCGCTGACGTGGATAAGTGAAAGCGTGTTCTTCGAAATATGGTTTCCTCCACCAAAAGCGTACTTCGGCCCTGCTTCAACCTAAAATACGCTTTCTCTGTTAGAAAGTGTATTCCCTGGAAAGGCACGTTCTATTTAACCAGTCAGGGACCTATTTGTGAATACTTTTGTTATAGATTGGTCCCTGAGCTTTAAACGATCGTATCTTTTCAACCAAGACTCCAAATGAGATGATTCTAAAGCCTACTTCTTCGTCTCGTCGAGCTCTATCTGTTGGTATCATTTTCTCTAGGTGGTCCCACTGTGAAAATGACCATTTTCCCCTTGCCCTTATCTAGCCCCTTCGGGAGAGAACTGTTTCCAGCGAATCTCTCCGCAATCCTTCTGCACTTCTTCCTGGTGACCTCTTCTTTACCAGGCAAGCCACGACAACCACTTGCATGAAGGATTTGTAGTAGCCATGGTTTTCCACTTGAATATTTAAATAAGTTGTGCATTTTAATATTTCCGTGAATGCTTTATATGCTTATGGATCCATGCTCGTTCATATGCCATGATTATTTTCATCTAGTTGGTTATATGCTTACTTGCTAATATTGTTATCATGTTCTATTCTGGTAGTATTTTACTGATGCTAGTGGTCATACTATGTTCATATTAGTGATATGCTTTGCTATACTTGTGCTACACAGGATCATCGTTATGCCATGTTCATTTGCATCTGGTAGAGTAAATGCTTTATTATTATTGATGTTAAGATGAACGTTCTAAATGGTTGTGTTATCCATCCTTGCTCATGTTGATGTCATGCTCATATGCATTGTTATTTCATCATGTTATCCTGATATGACTCGGCATCATTTGCATTCAAGTTTAACCGGACTTTAATCAAATTTGAACATATGTTGGCTGAGTCATAGTGCCATCGAAATCGAACTGACCAGTGCAGCCACACTTGCTTTATGGGGGCTCCTAACTGGGTCTATTGTCATGCCCCTTGCCAGTGCCTCCAACTAGGGAAGGTTATGGGCGCGCGCTACCTTGGCCAGGTAGGCGAACATAAGCCTTGTGTGCCTGTGTTGGTTTGAGGGCTCTTGTCCCCGTTAGGGACTGTTTTGTTTTGCCACGACGGTGGCCGTTGGGTGTCACGAGGTGACATCGGGGCCACCCATGACTTAGCCCAAAGGGGAGTTTGTCGGAGTGGTCGGGAGAGTGTCATGGCAATAGATCAGTTTTGTTGGAACGCCATTGGTCCACTCGAATGGGAGCACGAGGCATTGGGTTCCGTGGTGTGGGTACAGTGTGCTAACCTCTGCAGAGTGTTTAATCTATTGATAGCCGTGCCCATGGATAAGGGCCCAGTTCGTAGTAGGTCACACTATCAGTCAACAGTAATAAAAACCTGACTAATAAACAACCCCGGTTTGATGAGCAAAGAAGTTGGTTGATCTTTATGTGGTCACGGGAGGATCACGATGGTATTCATGATATTGATGAGGTGATCTTGTGAGGATCACGATGGTATTTTTAATATTGATAAGGTGATCTTGTGAAGATCCCGATGGCATTCTTGATAATGATTGAAGTGATCCCGTGACCATGATGGTAAGTAAGAGTGGCATATATTTGGTGGTTACGCGGTAACCCCAAACAGAGTAAGTGATATTTGTAGCATGTTGCATGCTAGTATCATCATTGTACATGTCTCGAGTAATATGTTCATGCCATGATGATCTTGTTATAGCTGTATCATGTTCACCTTATACATGCCATGTTGTTCTAGTTGTATCATGCTCATGCATGTTTAACCTGTAAACGCTATGTTATTACTTGTCTTGATTGCTTTGGTTGTTGTGAGCTTGCAAGTACATTCACTGTACTGACTTGGCATGTCATGCCAGTTTGCAGGTCATGCTTTGTCTGCTTACTTGTTTGCCGTGGATCCCTTGTTGGCGAGCTAGGACAAGCGTTCTAGCCAGAGTCCCTACGGAGTGGAGTCCATCACTGTTGTCGTTGTTCTGCTGCTAGAAGTTATTCCACTGCTATGAGTTATTCTGCTGCTAGCATAGAGCAACCTTGGCAGGCAGTGTAATAAAGAGTTGATTTGTTCTATGCCAGCAGTGTCTTATTCCAGAAGACTTGTCTCTGGGCTAGAATACAGGGCGTTCTGGTTTCCTCTGAGCTGGGGTGCCACAACTATTTTCAGCAGAATTGCCATGGTGTTTTTTTATGCAGAAATCAAGGTTCTCGGATTGACCAGAAAATTTATGGAGAATGTTTGGGGTATATAAAAAATATTGGTGGAAAAAGATACTAGAGGGGGCCACCCAGGAGCCACAAGCTCAGGGGGCGCGCCTGGTGAGTTTGTGGCCCCCTGGACCTCCGACAACCCTAACTCCAACTCCATATATACCTATTCACGGAGAAAAATATCAGAGAGAAGTATTCATCATGTTTTACGATACGGAGCAGCCGCGACCTCCTGTTCTTCATCGAGAGGGCTTATCTGGAGTCCGTTCGGGGATCTGGAGGGTGGAATTCAACGCCGTCGTCATCATCAACCTTCCTCCATCACCAATTTCATGATGCTCACTGCCGGGAGTTAGTAATTCTTTCGTAGGCTTGCTGGACGGTGATGGGTTGGATGAGATTTATCATGTAATCGAGTTAGTTTTGTTAGGGCTTGATGCCTAGTATCCACTATGTTCTGAGATTGATATTGCTATGACTTTGCTATGCTTAATGCTTGTCACTAGGGCCCGAGTGCCATGAATTCATATCTGAAACTATTATGTTTTCATGAATATATGTGTGGTCTTGATCCTATCTTGCAAGTTATATGCACCTATTACGAGTTATAATCCGCATACCCCAAGGTGAAAGTAATTGGGATCCTTTCCGGTGATTACCATAGTTTGAGGAGTTCATGTATCCACTAAGTTCTAATGCTTTGTTTTGGTTCTCTATTAAAAGGAGGCCTTAATATCCCTTAGTTTCCTTACGATGTGTTTGGATGTATATATTCAGGGGCATGACATTGCATTGCCTCCAATGCCAATTATCCAGTATATTGATATTGAACTTCAATCAGATTCTAGTGTTTGGATGCTGGTGTATTCGGCACTTGGAATTCTAGGGAACCACCAATACCATATTTATGTTTGGATGGTGAGAACATTGAATTGGAAACAACAATGCCCGTCCTTTCCATCGGCTGGTGGATCGGGCCACCATGGCCTCTCCACGGCTGAGTGCACACGATTTGGAGGGAAGAAGACTAGATCGAGGCCTCCTCCACTGCACACATCCCACTCTATCTAGTTACGTCCTCGTGTTCCTCTCCATCGGTCAGGACCGCTGCAGGCTTGCTCCCGTCATGTTGCCCACAAGACTGCCTCAGATGCCAGGACGCAACCAAACTCGCCGTTGCCGCGTCCTCATTCCCCTCTGTCGAACTTGCCATCGTAGCGGCCTCATTCCCCTCCGTCGAACTCACCATCGCGGTGCTCCCTGGGATAGCCGTCACGGTGTTGTCATGGATAACCATGCTCAGCCATGTAGTCATGCTTCTTCCTAGATTTGTCAGCCTGTGATGAGCACGAAGGCCAGCACACATAGGTATGCCTCCTTCATACTCTCCATCTCCCTCTTCCCCGGTCTGGCTCACACAAAGAAGCCGTCGGTCTGAGAGGCGGTGGCAGGGGTTGTCCGCCGGTTGGTGAAGTAATGGAGAGCACAGTGATGGAGATGAGGATGAATGAGTCGCTCCCTTTTCGTTCTCGCATGCGTTACAACAAAGAGGTGGCGACTCAGCCAATTCAACCGAATGTGGAGGGACGGGGCTCCGAATTAGTGGAGGGATCATGCTAGTGTTGGAGCTGGCCTCTCAATATCTAGCCCAAATTCTACATGCGAATGTGATACGTGTCCAACGTATCTATAATTTTTGATTGCTCCATGCTATATTATCTACTATTTTGGACAATATTGGGCTTTATTATCCACTATTATATTATTTTTGGGACTAACCTATTAACCGGAGGCCGAGCCCAGAATTGTTGTTTTTGCCTATTTCAGTGTTTCGAAGAAAAGGGATATCAAACGGAGTCCAATTGACCTGAAACTCCATGGAACTTATTTTTGGACCAGAAGAAGCCCACGGAGTACCGTAGTTGCACCAGGGGAGTCTCGGGCTGCCCACGAGGGTGGGGGGCGTGCCCACCCCCCTAGGGTGCGCCCCTGCCTCGTGGATAGCCCGAAGGTCCACCAATGTACTTCTTCCGCCTATATATATCCATATACCCTAAAAACTTCGGGGAACAAAATGATCTGGAGTTCCGCTGCCGCAAGCCTCTGTAGCCACCAAAAACCAATCGGGACCCTGTTCCGGCACCCTGCCGGAGGGGGGAACCCTCACCGGTGGCCATCTTCATCATCCCGGCGCTTTCCATGACGAGAAGGGAGTAGTTCACCCTCGGGGCTGAGGGTATGTACCAGTAGCTATGTGTTTGATCTCTCTCTCTCTCGTGTTCTTGATTTGGCACGATCTTGATGTGTCGCGAGCTTTGCTATTATAGTTGGATCTTATGTTGCTTCTCCCCCTCTACTCTCTTGTAATGGATTGAGTTTTCCCTTTGAAGTAATCTTATCGGATTGAGTCTTTAATGATTTGAGAACACTTGATGTATGTCTTGCCGTGCGTATATGTGGTGACAATGGGACATCACATGATTCACTTGATGTATGTTTTGGTGATCAACTTGCGGGTTCCGCCCATGAATCTGTGCATAGGGGTTGGCACACGTTTTCGTCTTGATTCTCTGGTAGAAACTTTGGGGCACTCTTCGAGGTTCTATGTGTTGGTTGAATAGATGAATCTGAGATTGTGTGATGCATATCGTATAATCATACCCACGGATACTTGAGGTGACATTGGAGTATCTAGGTGACATTAGGGTTTTGGTTGATTTTTGTTTTAAGGTGTTATTCTAGTACGAACTCTAGGGCTGTTTGTGACACTTATAGGAATAGCCCAACGGATTGATTGGAAAGAATAACTTTGAGGTGGTTTCGTACCCTATCATAATCTCTTCGTTTGTTCTCCTCTATTAGTGACTTTGGAGTGACTCTTTGTTGCATGTTGAGGGATAGTTATATGATCCAATTATGTTATTATTGTTGAGAGAACTTGCACTAGTGAAAGTATGAACCCTAGGCCTTGTTTCCTAGCATTGCAGTACCATTTACTCTCACTTTTACCACTTATTACCTTGCTGTTTTTATATTTTCAGATTACAAAAACCTATATCATCTCATCCATATTGCACTTGTATCACCATCTCTTCGCCGAACTAGTGTAGCTATACAATTTACCATTGTATTGGGTGTGTTGGGGACATAAGAGACTCTTTGTTATTTGGTTGCAGGGTTGTTTGAGAGAGACCATCTTCATCCTACGCCTCCCACGGATTGATAAACCTTAGGTCATCCACTTGAGGGAAATTTGCTACTGTCCTACAAACCTCTGCACTTGGAGGCCCAACAACGTCTACAAGAAGAAGGTTGTGTGGTAGACATCAAGCTCTTTTCTGGCGCCGTTGCCGGGGAGGTGAGTGCTTGAAGGTATATCTTTAGATCTTGCAATCGAATCTTTTTGTTTCTTGTTTTAGCACTAGTTTAGTTTATAAAAGAAAACTACAAAAAAATGGAATTGAGTTTACCTCATACGCTTCATCTTTTTAATATCTTTCGTGAGTATGATGGAAAGGAAAATTGTGCCAAAGTGTTAGAAGAAGAATGCATTAAAATGTTTGGCACTAAATCTTTGAATGATGAGCATGATAGCAATGTTGTTAGTATGAACTCCTTGAATATCCATAGTACTAATGATGATTACACTAGTTATGATGAAAATGTCTCCTATAAACATGTCAATTTTTTTGGAGTGCATTGGGTTTGCAAGTACACACCAAATAGGGAAGATAGATATTGCAAGAGGCATAAGTACTTAGAAACTAAATGGTTGCAAGAAAGGCTAAATGTTAGTGTTGAAAATTTAAAATATCTTCACCGTACTTGTGAACTTTGCAATGAACATGGTCATTTAAATATCAAATGCAAATTGTTTCATGATCGAATCGTGTCCAAAAATTGTGATTATGTGATTTCCCTTGCACATCATAATGAACTTAGTTTGCTTTTGGGTTATGAAGAAATGAAATGTCAAACTAAGCATATTCCAGAATATAACCTTGAGAAATTCCTCGATATTGATCTAGAAGAAATTTATATGTATTGTGCGGTGAATTGAATTGAAAATCCTTATATTGCCAATTACATAAAGAAAAGAAAACAAATAGAAGATGAAGAGAATACTAACGAGAGGGAAGAGACTTCCCAATATCCTCATATTATTTTTTATGATGAACCAGGTAACGAGGAGGAGCCTTCTATTCAACCAATCTCATTAATAAGGAGCTCCAAAAAGAGGATTGAACCCACACATGAGGTGAAGAAGAAGAAAAGAAAAAGGAAGAGAGGTAAAAAGGTATCCCTCCCAACTAATGTTGCTCTATTATTGTTGTGCCTCATGAAAATGAATCAAAAATAATTATGGAAGATGATGCACTTGATGATGATCTCGTTATGCCTATTGCTTGTTGTGATGATTATGATTGGGAAGATCATGATACTTCTTATGATCTTGAAAATATTTTTGGCACTTGCTTGGAAGAATATGATAATTGCTATACTATTGGTGCTATCCATACTATTAATGATGAGAGTGATTATGCTTATGATATGAAAAGGCCCAAGCTTGGGGATGCTATTTTTGATGAATATGATGTTTTTGAGAATATATTTGCTGCAATTAATGTTTGTTCCAAGCTTGGGGATGCTACATTTAATGAAGATGATATTTTTAGTCTCCCAAGTTTTGATATGCAAATTTATAATAATGATAGCATGCCTCCTACTTATGATGATTATATTGATGAAAGTGGGTTTGGAAGAGTGTCAACTTTAGGAAGTAGTGATCCCACAATATTGGAGGATGTTGTATCTTATAATATTTATGAAAGTGGATTTGGAGAGGTCATGACTTTATTTAGTGATGTATCCACTATTTCGGAAGAGGTTTCAATTGATTATGATGAGAACAAAGTTGCTACTTATGATGATTATTGCGATGAAACTTATGCTATAAGAAGTAGTGATGATTATATTTATAAAACTTTTCATGATTATGATTACCCTTTTTCTGAACATTACTCTATTAATGTGGAAACAATTTATAGTATTCAAGTCTCTTATGATACTCCCACTATTCCGAATGAGAAGAATTTTGCTTATGTGGAGAGTAGTAAATAATTTATGCTTGTAGATCATGAAAATAATGCTTTAGGTTCTGGTTATATTGTTGAATTCATTCATGATGCTACTGAAAATTATTATGAGGGAGGAATATATGTTTGTAGGAATTGCAATAATATCAAGTTTCCTCTCTATGTGCTTAAATTTTTAAAGTTATGTCTGTTTTGCCTTCCTATGCTAGTTGATTATTGTTCTCATAAGTTGTTTTCTCACAAAATCCCTATGCATAGGAAGTGGGTTAGACTTAAATGTTCTATTCATATTCTTCATACTTTTATGTGAGCATCATTGAAATCATCATGCCTAGCTAGGGGCGTTAAACGATAGCGCTTGTTGGGAGGCAACCCAATTTTATTCTAGTTTCTTACTTTTTGGTTCTGTTTAGGAACAAATAATCCATCTAGCTTCTGTTTAAATGTGGTTTTATGTTTTAGTTAGTGTTTGTGCCAAGTAGAACCTTTGGGAAGACTTGGGTGAAGTCTTTATGATCATGCTGCAAAAAACAGAAACTTTAGCGCTCACGAGATTTGCTTCAACTTTTTACTGGAGAGTGATATTTATTTTATTATTTTTGCACATGATTACTAGACAAATTCCTCAGGTCCACAAATTTATTTTAGAATTTTTGGAGTTCCATAAGTATACGTTTGATACAGATTACTACAGACTGTTCTGTTTTTGACAGATTCTGTTTTTCGTGTGTTGTTTGCTTATTTTGATGACTCTATGGCTAGTAAAATAGTTTATAAACCATAGAGAAGTTGGAATATAGTAGGTTTAACACCAGTATAAATAAAGAATGAGTTCATTACAGTACCATGAAGTGGTGTTTTGTTTTCTTTCACTAACGGAGCTTACGAGTTTTCTGTTAAGTTTTGTGTTGTGAAGTTTTCAAGTTTTGGGTAAAGATTCGATGGACTATGGAATAAGGAGTGGCAAGAGCCTAAGATTGGGGATTCCCAAGGCACCCCAAGGTAATATTAAAGGATAACCAAGCGTCTAAGCTTGGGGATGCCCCGGAAGGCATCCCCTCTTTCGTCTTCGTTCATCGGTAACTTTACTTAGAGCTATATTTTTATTCACCACATGATATGTGTTTTGCTTGGAGCGTCATGTCATTTTATTTTATTTTGCTTGATGCTTGAATAAAATAGCAAGATCTGAAATTCTCAAATGTTAGAGAGTTTTCACATAGTTACATAATTATACAACTACTCATTGATCTTCACTCATATCTTTTGGAGTAGTTTGATGGTTGCTGTAGTACTTCACTTATATCTTTTAGAGCACGGTGGTGGATTTGTTTTATAGAAACTATTGGTCTCTCATGCTTCACTTAGATTATTTTGAGAGTCTTAAATAGCATGGTAATTTGCTTAAATAATCCTAATATGCTTGGTATTCAAGATTAGTAAAAACTTTTCTTATGAGTGCGTTGAATGCTAAGAAACGTTTGATGCTTGATAATTGTTTTGAGATATAAAGATGGTGATATTGGAGTCATGCTAGTTGAGTAGTTGTGAATTTGAGAAATACTTATGTTAAATTTTGTGATTCCCGTAGCATGCACGTATGGTGAACCGTTATGTGATGAAGTCGGAGCATGATTTATTTATTGATTGTCTTCCTTATGAGTGGCGGTCGGGGACGAGCGATGGTCTTTCCGTACCAATCTATCCCCCTAGGAGCATGCGCGTAATACTTTGATTTGATAACTTGTAGATTTTTGCAATAAGTATGTGAGTTCTTTATGACTAATGTTGAGTCCATGGATTATACGCACTTTTCCTCCTTCCACCATTGCTAGCCTCTCTAATACCGTGCACTTTTTGCCGGTATCATACACCCACCATATACCTTCCTCAAAACAGCCACCATACCTACCTATCATGGCATTTCCATAGACATTCCGAGATATATTGCCATGCAACTTTCCACCGTTCCGTTTATTATGACACGCTCCATCATTGTCATATTGCTTTGCATGATCATGTAGTTGACATCGTATTTGTGGCAAAGCCACCGTTCATAATTATTTCATACATGTCACTCTAGAAACTTTGGGGCACTCTTCGAGGTTCTATGTGTTGGTTGAATAGATGAATCTGAGATTGTGTGATGCATATCGTATAATCATACCCACGGATACTTGAGGTGACATTGGAGTATCTAGGTGACATTAGCGTTTTGGTTGATTTGTGTCTTAAGGTGTTATTCTAGTACGAACTCTAGGGCTGTTTGTGACACGTATAGGAATAGCCCAACAGATTGATTGGAAAGAATAACTTTGAGGTGGTTTCGTACCCTACCATAATCTCTTCGTTTGTTCTCCGCTATTAGTGACTTTGGAGTGACTCTTTGTTGCATGTTGAGGGATAGTTATATGATCCAATTATGTTATTATTGTGGAGAGAACTTGCACTAGTGAAAGTATGAACCCTAGGCCTTGTTTCCTAGCATTGCAGTACCGTTTACTCTCACTTTTACCACTTGTTACCTTGCTGTTTTTATATTTTCAGATTACAAAAACCTATATCTACCATCCATATTGCACTTGTATCACCATCTCTTCGCCGAACTAGTGCACCTATACAATTTACCATTGTATTGGATGTGTTGGGGACACAAGAGACTCTTTGTTATTTAGTTGCAGGGTTGTTTGAGAGAGACCATCTTCATCCTATGTCTCCCAGGATTGATAAACCTTAGGTCATCCACTTGAGGGAAATTTGCTACTGTCCTACAAACCTATGCACTTGGAGGCCCAACAACGTCTACAAGAAGAAGGTTGTGTAGTAGACATCAGAATGTCTAGGCCATCCAAACATGGGCAATCGGGATAGGTAATGCCAATGCAGAATTCTAGGCTTGAATATCTACATCCAAATGCTACATTATGGACCCCTGCTACTTCTTAAGCTTGCGTTGGTTTTTCCCTTGAAGGGGAAAGGGTGATGCAACAAAGTAGAGGTAAGTATTTCCCTCAGTTAGAGAAGCAAGGTATCAATCCAGTAGGAGACAACGCACAAATCACCAATACCTGCACAAACAATTAAACACTTGCACCCAACGCAATAAAGGGGTTGACAATCCTTCACGGTCACTTGCAAAAGTGAGATCTGATGGAGATAGATGAAACTAAACAAAAGATAAAGTAAATATTTTTGGGTTTTTTGCTTTATAGATCAGAAAGTAAAAGATTGCAAAATAGTAGATTGGAAACATATATGATGGAAAATAGACCCAGGGGCCATAGGTTTCACTAGAGGCTTCTCTCAAGATAGCAAATAATACGGTGGGTGAACAAATTACTGTTGAGCAATTGATAGAAAAGCACAAAGTTATGACGATATCTAATGCAATGATTATGAAATATAGGAATCACGTCCGTGTCAAGTAGACCGACTCCTGCCTGCATCTACTACTATTACTCCACACATCGACCGACTCTTGCCTGCATCTAGAGTATTAAGTTCATGAAGAACAGAGTAACGCTTTAAGTAAGATGACATGATGTAGAGGAATCAACTCAAGCAATATGATGTAAACTGGTACGTCTCCAATGTATGTATAATTTTTTATTGTTCAATGCTATTATATTATCCATCTTGGATGTTTTATATGCATTTATATGCTATTTTATATGATTTTTAGGACTAACCTATTAACCTAGAGCCCAGTGCCGGTTTCTGTTTTTTTCCTTGTTTTTGAGTTGTACAGAAAAGGAATACCAAACAGAGTCCAATTGACGTGCCAATTTTTGATGATTTTTATGGACCAAAAGGAGCCCCCGGAGTAAAAGAGTTGGGCCAGAAGAGTCTCGAGCCATCCACAAGGGTGGGGGGCGCGCCCTACCCCCCTGGGCGTGTCCCCCTATCTCATGGACGACTCGGAGACCCCCCTGATGTGAGACCTACGCCAAAAATTCCTATAAATACAGAAACCTCCAAAAAATAACCTAGATCGGGAGTTCCGCCGCCGCAAGCCTCTGTAGCCACCAAAAACCAATTGGGACCCTATTCTGGCAGCCTGCCGGAGGGGGGATCCCGCACCGGTGGCCATCTTCATCATCCTAGCACTCTCCATGACAAGGAGGGAGTAGTCCACCCTCGGGGCTGAGGGTATGTACCAGTAGCTATATGTTTGATCTCTTTCTTTCTTTCTCTATCTCGTGTTCTTGATATGACACGATCTTGATGTACCGAGAGCTTTGCTATTATAGTTGGATCTTATGATGTTTCTCCCCCTCTATCTCTTGTAGTGGATTGAGTTTTCCCTTTGAAGTTATCTTATTGGATTGAGTCTTTAAGGATTTGAGAACACTTGATGTATGGCTTGCATGTGCTTATCTATGGTGACAATGGGATATTCACGTGATCCACTTGATGTATGTTTTGGTGATCAACTTGCGAGTTCAGTGACCTTGTGAGCTTATGCATGGGGGTTGGCACATGTTTTCGTCTTGACTCTCCGGTAGAAACTTTGGGGCACTCTTTGAAGTTCTTTGTGTTGGTTGAATAGATGAATCTTAGATTGTGTGATGCATATCGTATAATCATACCCACGGATACTTGGGGTGACATTGGAGTATCTAGGTGACACTAGGGTTTTGGTTGATTTGCGTCTTAAGGTGTTATTCTAGTACGAACTCTAGGATAGATCGAACGGAAAGAATAGCTTCGTGTTATTTTACTACAGACTCTTGAATAGATCGATCAGAAAGGATAAATTTGAGGTGGTTTCGTACCCTACAATAATCTCTTCGTTTGTTCTCCGCTATTAGTAACTTTGGAGTGACTCTTTGTTGCATGCTGAGGGATAGTTATATGATCCAGTTATGTTATTATTGTTGAGAGAACTTGCACTAGTGAAAGTATGAACCTTAGGCCTTGTTTCGAAGCATTGCAATATCGTTTTCGCTCACTTTTATTACTTGTTACCTTGCTGTTTTTATAATTTCAGATTACAAAAACCTATATCTACCATCCATATTGCACTTGTATCACCATCTCTTCACCGAACTAGTGCAGCTATACAATTTACCATTGTATTGGGTGTGTTGGGGACACAAGAGACTCTTTGTTATTTGGTTGCAGGGTTGTTTGAGAGAGACATCTTCATCCTACGCCTCCCATGGATTGATAAACCTTAGGTCATCCACTTGAGAGAAATTGATACTGTCCTACAAACCTCTGTACTTGGAGGCCCAACAACGTCTACAAGAAGAAGGTTGTGTAGTAGACATCATAAACCCCATCTTTTTATCCTCGATGGCAACAATATAATACGCGCCTTGCTGCCCCTACTGTCACTGGGAAAGGACACCGCAAGATTGAACCCAAAGCTAAGCACTTCTCCCACTGCAAGAAAAACCAATCTAGTTGGCCAAACTAAATCGATAGTTTGAAGAGAATTACAAAGATATCAAATCATGCATAAAAGAATTCAGAGAAGATTCAAATAACATTCATAGATAAGTTGATCATAAATCCACAATTCATCGGATCTCGACAAAGACACCACAAAATAAGATTACATCGGATAGATCTCCAAGAACATCGAGGAGAACATGGTATTGAGAATCAAAGAGAGAGAAGAAGTCATCTAGCTACTAGCTATGCACCCGTAAGTCTGTGGTAAACTACTCACGCTTCATCGGAAGGGCAATAGAGTTGACGTAGAAGCCCTCCGTGATCAAATCCCCCTCCGGCAGGATGCCGGAAAAGGCCCCAAGATGGGATCTCACGGGAACAGAAGGTTGCAGCAGTGGAAAAGTATTTTCGTGGATGCTTCTGAGGGTTTTGGAATATATGTGAATTTATAGGATGAAGAATTAGGTCAGGGGGTGTTGGAGTAGGCCACAAACCAGGGGGCGCGCCCCTGCTGCTTGTCATCTACTCCAAGGTCTTCTGACTTGGAGTCCAAGTCCCACGGGTGTCTTCTAGTCCAAGAAAAATCACCGCGAAGGTTTTATTCCTTTTCTGCGATACTCAAAATCAAGGGGAAAACATAAATTGGCACTGGGCTCTAGGTTAATAAGTTAGTCCCAAAAATAATATAAAATAGCATATTAATGCATATAAAACATCCAAAACAGATAATATAATAGCATGGAACAATAAAAAATTATAGATACGTTGGAGACGTATCAACCCCGCTGCCATGGGAGGGTAGGACAAAAGATGCCATGCAAGTTCTTTTCTATAAGCACGTATGGCTATATTTGTAATACATGCCTACATTACATTAATGAATTGGAGCTAGTTCTGTGTTGCTCTAGGTTATAACTGCTTCATGATGAATGCCAACCAACATAGTTGTCATCACTGATCCAATTCCTATGAGCTTTTCACATATTGGTCTTTGCTAAGTTACTTTCATTGTTTCTGCTGTTACAATCACTACAAAACCGTTACTGTTACTATTGCCACTGTTACTGTAACTATCATACTACTTTGCTGTAGATATTAAGTCTTTCAGTGTGGTTGAATTGACTACTCAACTGCTAATACTCGTGAAAATTCTTTGGTTGCCCTTGTGTCGAATCAATAAATTTGGGTTGAATACTGTACCCTTGAAAACTATTGCGATCCCCTATACTTGTGGGTTATCAAGAAGCCATGTACAATGGCATCCCTCACACATATCATGACTCAATTTTGCACTAGTGAGGACAACTGGTTGGCTCGGAAGAGCAACATAACGGTGACTCTGATACTTTCGAAGTGCATGACAGGAACATTAAACCTTGGCGTAACAAGAACAACAAGCGGCACAATAGACAAAGAGGCAACAACACCGAGGAGACCACGACTAACACCGGCTTCAGTAATCAGCATGGCAGCGACAAGAGGAAGTCTTTTTAAGGCAACAGGGATGGCCCAACACAGTTGGACAAGATTTTGGATAAACCATGCGCGATACATGGCAGTCCCATAAGCCGGTGATACGTCTCCAACGTATGTATAATTTTTTCTTGTTCCATGCTATTATAGTATCAATCTTGAATGCTTTCTATACAATTATATATCATTTTTGGGACTAACCTATTAACCAGTAAATGTTTTTTTGCTTGTTTTTGGCTTTTCAGGGAATCTGTACCAAACGGAGTCCAAACGCTGTGAAACTTTTTGATGATTTTTTCTAGACCAGAAGGGACCCTAGAAGCTTCGGGAGAAGACTAGAAGAGTCCAGAGGGAGCGACAAGCCCGCCAGGCGCACCCTACGGGGACGCGCCCCCAGGCTAATTGTGGGCCCCTGGTGGCACCTCTTGACCTAATTCCACTTGTATAAATTCCCAAACATTCCCAACACATCGGAGAGCCACCCGAAACACTTTTTCCGCTACTGCAAGCCTCTGTTCCATCAAGATCCCATCTGGAGGCCTTCTCTGGTACTCTGCCGGAGGGGGGATCGATCACGGAGGGCTTCTACATCAACCTTCCCGCCCTTCCAATGATCCGTGAGTAGTTTACCACAGACCTACGGGTCCATAGCTAGTAGCTAGAAGGTCTCTTCTCTCACTTTGATCTTCAATACAATGTTCTCCTTGATGTTCTTGGAGATCTATTCGAGTAATCTTCTTTTGCAATGTGTTTTTTGGTATCCAATCAATTGTGGGTTTATGATCAGATTATTCATGAGAAATATTTGAGTCTTTTCTAAAGTCTTTTATGCATGATTGTTATAGCTTTGTATTTTCTCCGATCTATCCGTTTGGTTTGGCCAACTAGATTGATTTATCTTGCAATGGGAGAGGTGCTTTGTGATGGGTTCGATCTCGCGGTGCTCAATCCAAGTGATAGAAAGGGACATGATATGTATTGGTATCGTTGCCATTAAGGATAAAACGATGGGGTTTATTCATATTGATTCGGTATACTTTGTCTACATCATGTCATCTTCCTTAAGGCGTTACTCTGTTTTTATTGACTTAATACCCTAGATGCATGCTGGATAGCGGTCGATGGGTGGAGTAATAGTAGTAGATGCAGGTAGGAGTCGGTCTACTTGTTTCGGACGTGATGCCTAATACATGATGATTGCCTTGAATATCATCATAACTATCTGTTTTTCTATCAATTGCCCAATAGTAATTTGTTTACCCACCGTATGCTTTTGTTCAAGAGAGAAGCCTCTAGTGAAAACTATGGGCCCCGGGTCTACTTTTATCATATATAAAATCCAAAAATACCTTGCTGCAATTTATTTACCATTATTTTATTTTGTGTTTTATTTTATCTATCTATCACTACGAGATTTGATCCTTGCAGTTAACCGCCGAGGGGATTGATGTTGACCCACAAGTATAGGGGATCAATCGTAGTCTTTTCGATAAGTAAGAGTGTCGAACCCAATGAAGAGGGGAAGGAAATAACAAGCGGTTTTCAACAAGGTATTCTCTACAAGCACTGAAATTTTCGGTAAGAGGTAGTTTGATAGCAAGGCAATTCATAACAAGAAACAAGTAGCAATAGTAACAAAGGTGCAACAAGGTAGCCCAATCCTTTTTATAGCAAAGGACAGGCCGGAACGTTCTCTTATAGCAAGCAAAACATTCTTGAGGACACATGGGAATTCACACCGGTGCAGAGACGTGCTATACAAACGGTTTTTACCCCTTTCCGCGACGGTGTTTTAAACCATCGCCTAGTGAGTGTGTGCGATAGGGGGGGTCCTTCCCACACGACCCAGAAACCATTGGGGATAGGCCCTCCGGCCACACAGGCGGGGGCAAAAAGAGCTCAGGTGCGATCGGGCGAGGCATCGAAGCCCAATCGTTTCTGTTCGTATGTACATCCCACACGGTGAATCCCAGAAAAAAAATTCCGTTCGTATGTATATCACACACATTTTTTGTGTGGAAAAGTTTGTGCAAGGTGGCCTAACACAAATAGTTCTCTGCCGGAAGCCGTGTGTGATTGTTAGTTGATCCAACACGCCTACTTTCTAGAAACCGTGTGGGTCAGTTCATCGCCCACGGTGTTGTCTGAGTAACCATCTGGAGTAGAAAACCCCAATAAGCAGGGTAATTAGCCTATTATTGACAATCCATGTAGTAATCAAATTGACATTTCTTATAAGACACACCATATATTTCATATCCGTATAACGGCAGCCAGGATTTCATAATCGAATTATATCAGATAGCTTCAGCACTCAGTTACGCCATTACAAAACAACACCAAGTTTCACATGCAACATCGAAAGCCTTTGGAAAGTAACATCATACACGGTAAATAGACAGATGAATCTCATCTGGGAAACTGCATAAGCGGAGGCAAATATTGAGCCTTCAGTGATGTTTAATGTCCTTGCAACTTTAGGCCAGTGTCTATGGATAATTGCCCACCCAACCTTCATCCTCTTTAGGAACACTTCAATATTGTACCGTGGGTGTTGAATGAATACCTTCCTCGCCTCTTGACCATGCAGGTGGTTTGAGAGGTAATCATCGATGAACTGCTTTCAAAAGTACTAAAAACAAAGATATGCATAAACTACTGTTATAAATTTTGAAATGGCGCAAGGGGTAAAAACAAGGTAAAAGAGTTAGAACCATCCTTAGTTGACTAATGTCTTCTTCATTGTGCAAACAAAGATCTTGCTGTTATTCGTCGCAAGTTTCCTCATCCTAACAATGTTTCTGAGTTTCTTGACTTGACTGATATTCATGGACATCTCATTTCCCCATATGCAAAATGGGTCAAACAGTGGGTCTAAGCCTCTGACGGCAGGAGCTACATGTGCAAGACCAAATTGTAAGCACTACAAAAAAAATACACTTCCGTGATGATACGTGTTTGTCATAGTAGGTCACGTTTTTTGTCATGCATGTACATCCATGACAAATTTATGACAGAATCAAGATAGTCATACCTGTGCTGTCGTAGAAGTGTTCCATGACATTACCAAAATTATCATCACGGAAGTGTCCACTTCCATGACAATAAATCGCGCGTCACAGAAGAGCTTTCGTCAAGGGTGACCAACACGTGGCATCCACCGTAACGGAACGTCTTTAAGCTATCGGGTCGGGTTTTGGATCCGATAACCCGTTAACAACCCCGATCAATGGGGATTTTCCACGTGTAACATCATCATTGGCTAGAGGAAACACGTGTTGGCTCATCGTTGGGACAGATGTCATCCACTCATTGGACAGGAGGCGCCTATGATAGGTCGACACGTGGCACGGCCCAACAGTGGCCCATTCCGGTGAAAAAGGCCGGCCTAGTAAAAATTAGCAGGCCGGCCCATATAAGGCCTACTTGTGTCAGGTCCATTTAAGCCCACGGCCCATACGAGATGTGCCAATTTGGCCCATTAAATATTTTACACCATTGCAGCCCATCGTCTGTTTGAGCCCGTTAACAGCCCGCTATATATTTGGGCTCAATATCGGCCCGATGAGATTTCGGCCTGTTAACGGCTCATTTAATGGATAGGCCAATTTTCAGGATGTACATCTTTTGGCCTTTTAGCGACCCATTTAAATGTTGGGCTAATTTCCAGCCCGGTGTGTCTTTCAGCCTGTTGACGGCCCATAATCTGATGGGCCATTTGTAGTCAGACCTCAGTTTCGGCCTTTTAGCGGCCCATTTAAGTGTTGGGCCAATTTCTGGCCCGGTGTCACTTTCAGCCTGTTGACGGCCCATAAATCAGTTGGGCCATTTGTAGTCGGACCTGAGTTTTGGCCTTTTAGCAACCCATTTAAGTGTTGGGCCAATTCCCCGCCCTGTGTGCCTTTCGGCTTGTTAACGGACCATAAATGAGTTGGGCCATTTGTAGTCGGACCTTAGTTTTGGCCTCTTAACGGCCCATGCCCTTCATGGTCCAATACCAGCCCGATTTCTCTTTCGGCCTGCTAAAGGCCCATAACACAGTTGGGCCGTTTACAATACGACCTGACTTTTGGCCTCTTAGCGGCCCATGCTCTTCATGGTCCAGTACAAGCCCGCTGTCTCTTTCGGCCTGCTAAAGGCCTACAATATAGTTGGGCCATATGTAGCCCAAACTTAGTAACGGCCTGTTAACGGCCTGTGAAATAAATTGGGGCCACCTGTTGCCCGCTTCGATGTCGGCCTGTTAACGACCCGGGAGGTAAGAGGGCCGACCATTAACTTTTGGTCTAGTAACGGCCCATTAACTTAATGGGCCCACTAAAGTTTGTTCATGTCTTTAGGCCAAATTAGATAATTTGAGCCCATTACGGCGAGCAAAGGTACGACATACAGGGAATAACGTTGCACATCCAGCATATATTACAGGAAATTACATCCACTGGGTAATCAAAGGTTGATGCCAGTGCAAATAAATGAGCAGAACCTAACTATCTACAACGTCACAATCTACAACCTCAGCACAGATGACGCCCATAAGCATGTGTGCAAGTTCTTGCTGCTTTGCTACACTGTCTCTGAAAACATTGATCAGTTGTTGTGTCGCACGACTCTGCACCTCTGATTCATCCACCATTTCCATCATTGCTTCAGCCATTAATTGGTTCACAAACATACATTTATTCCGTTGCATTCGAGACAGAGGATACTGAATAGATTCAGATGGCGATTTTGGCAGGCTTGTATTATTGATAGTGGAGAGTGTCTCGACCACTGCATCATAACATAAACTAGGACGTGAACCAAACAGATTAATCATGAGTTATTGCCATATTACCTGGCCTAGATTTACTGGAAAGAAACAATGGGGTTGCCTTGCTGTTTTCAGAGTTTGTCTTCTTATCTTTAGCAGCCTGCACAAAATTAACACACTAGCATTGCTATCATTGGCCAAGTCAGATAATAGAAAAGCAACATTGACACAACGAACGTTTGGGCAACTAGCCTACACCAAATTAACACAATATGGCACAGCTATCATCAGCTAGGTAAGGTAATACGAAAGCAACATTGACACAATGAATGAATGGGCAACCAGAGAAGCACTACAATTCAGTAATGTGCGTGATATGAGATAGTACATTCATGCAGCTCAGTATGCAAAACTACCAGGCAGTTTTCCTTACAAAAATCAACATTGGCGCCTTTAACATTTTGCTACAACTAATTTTAGATCAGATAAAGGTTAGATTCACGCCGATTAACAAAATATATGCTGATGTAAAAATATAGTGATATACAACAAGTACTTACATTAGCATTGGAGCACAGAGAATTCCTGCAAGATATTTTCCTCGAATATGATCCCAATGGAGGAAGTCTTGTATCGTTTAACCTTATTTTCTAAAAGAGAGATGGGTAAGAGACATGTAGAAAATATGATCAGAATGCTATAAAATTTCATGATGCGAGGATACGCACACACTTCTTAGAATGGAGTTGACATTCTTTTGCTGGACTGGAGCGGACTAGTTCTTTGGCCACTGGAATCTGCTTATTATCAGTGGGAGTTGGGTTTCTTTGTGCTGGAGCAGTATCTATGAAAAATGGAGTTGGTTTATTATCTCCTGGCGTTTGGATCTTTTGCAAAGACCTGGTTTGTAACCCTTCAGATTCTAACATAGCCGTCTTCCCCTTGCATGCCTTATATAGAAGAATGGTGATTCAGTTATAAAACATGCTACAGCAGAGATGGAATAGGTACTGAAGAATAGAAAGGCTTGACATATTGACATGTATTCCCTCCATCCGAAAATAAATGGATGGGTCTAGGCGTATTTCAGTTCTAGATACATCCAGTTTTATCCATTTCTGCGACATTTAATCCGGACGGAGGGAGTATGATGTAAGAGCTAGGGATATGACAGGACAACACAGTAAAAAAAACACTGAAAAACCCACTGCAGAACCAAAGAATTCAAACCCACTGATATGAGATAGTACACTCATGCAGCTCAGGATGCAAAACTACCAGGCAGTTTTCCTTGCAAAAATCAACATTGTGGCCTTTAATCATACATTTTGCTACAACTAAATTTAGATCAGATAAAGGTTGGATTCACGCCGATTAACAAAATACATGTTGATGTAAAAATATAGTGATATACAACAGGTACTTACATCTACATTGGAGCACAGAGAATTCCTGCAAGAATCTTTCCTCATAAACGATACCATTGCAGAAAATCTTCTATCTGTTAAGCTTATTTTCTAAAAGAGTGATGGGTAAGAAACATGTAGAAAATATGATCAGCATGCTATAAAATTTCATGATGCAAGGATACACACACGCTTCTTGGAATTGAGTTGACATATTTTTGCTGGACTGGAGCGGACTAGTTCTTTGGCCAGTGGAATCTGCTTATTATCAGTAGGAGTTGGGTTTCTCTGTGCTGGAGCAGTATCTATAAAAACTGGAGTTGGTTTATTATCTCCTGGCGTTTGGATCTTTTGCAAAGGCCTTGTTTGTAACCCTTCAGATTCTAACATAGTCGTCTTCCCCTTGCATGCCTGGTATAGAAGAATGGTGCTTTAATTATAAAACATGCGGCAGCAGAGAGATGGAATAGGTACTGAAGAATAGAAAGGCATGACATATTGACATGTATTCCCTCCATCCGGAAAAAATGGATGGGTCTAGGCGTATTTCAGTTCTAGATACATCCTTTTTTATCCATTTCGGCAACATGTAATCCGGACGGAGGGAGTATGGTGTAAGAGCTAGGGATACGACAGGACAACACAGCAAAAAAACACTAGTTGAATGTAAAACTATATGCTAGCGGAATACATATAGAAATAACTAAGGCAACATACACGTGTATGATTGGGAAAATAAGATGGCATTGCAACAGAGCACTAGAATAGCACTTCAATGTAAAAAAACATGGTATGGTAGACAGATGAAGTACATACTGATGAATAACAATGCATAAGATATTCAGAAGCATGATGTCCAAATTAAGCAGATGGCATTGCGATAGAGTAGAATGACAGTACTTGAATTTTAAAACATGTTATCATGAATGGAATAGGTACTGAAAAACAGGAAGGCATGACATATTTACATGCATGATCAGCATGCTAAGCACATGGCATTGCAACAGAGTAGATACACTCCAGGACATTATATGCATGTTGTACCCATATCACAGGCCAAGTTAGAGCAAGGACCTTGTGGGGTGAAGAGGATTCATCATCTTTCTGCTAGTCTTCTGAAGAACTGCCTTTACATGTTCCATCATATTGGGTATCATTGACATCAAGTTTATTGGCCTTTACATTGCTCCGTGAGGTTCTTATGGATATATCAGTGTGTGCAATTATATCTGACATGCATGGAAGACAACTAGTAGTTAGATTTATGTAATGAGTGCCTATAGGAGACGACATAAATAGTAGGACTGGGGTTAAGTAGCAGCAACAGGTCTCATAAACTAAAGGGAGAACACAGATGAAAGCTATAGAATATGTATCGTTTGTACTCGAGATTAACTAGATGGCACACAAAAGTATTAAAGAACAACATAGGTAATACTAGAAGTGGTATAATACTATAATCACCAGCCTGTGGGATAGCATTGGGTGATGGATGATAACTATGGAACAGCGTTCCTAAAGAACACGTATCTTAGCTGAACTATGGAACAACGTTAACTCCTGAACAAGACCCGTAAGAGATCAGCATGAATATACAGTGAAATGTGATGATCTATTTTCCATGCTTAGATGAATAACAAAGACATAAATGTTGCACACAAGTAAGATGAGGGCACAACCTATCTGGCTACCATCCATAGGAGTGAGCATCATGTGCTGACTTGTCGATGGCCCTGCCGTTGTTGTGGCTGTCCATGTCGGGCACGTGCATTCTATGCAGGGAACTGTTGAGTGGGGACTATAGCTCCCTTCTGGTGTATGCTTCCCTTGTTGGAGCAGCTGCGGTGAGTCGAAAGACGGTGTGTCTGAAGATGCAGATAACGCATAATGTTAAGAACGACATATCTCTTTGATCTGAAGAAATACACTAAGAGATCAACAGCAAGGTACGAGAGTGGTCACACGTTTGTTGACTGAAGACTAAATTGGGGTCACACGATTTTATTTTATTTTGGTACTGTCCGATCTACGCCGGATGGCTGGCCGTCTTATGCCTCCCGGATGACACTGTTCGGAATCTTCCCCGAAGAGCCAGCGACCAACGGTAGAGCAGCCTGCCTCCGCCGTCCGTGGCCCCGGCCAAAACCCCATTCCCCGCCCCACCACACTGCCGTGGTTGCGCCGCCCCAGGCCAATCCACAAAGACTCCCCGTCATCCAGATCCGGCGGCGGCAGTACCTTCAACCCACGCAACTCTAAAAGATAGACATCTAAGCGCTGCTTCCACGGCGAACTTGCGGCCCCGCACCCTTACGTTAGACACCAGCCAACCGGCAGCCTAGGAGCTCCGCCACCTCGAGGGGTGCTGCTTCCATTGCAAATCGATTGGCCCAGAATAAAAATTCAGACAACTGATGCCTAAATAAGGTGATTTGAGATGAGGGTGCGACCTATCTAGTGGCATGGTGAAGTAGGCAGGTCCAGCTGCCGAGTTGGTGAGGCCGGCGCGGTTGCGGTGGCGGCCGGTGGCAGGGAAAGAGCGATGTCGCGACGGTCGACGGCTACGCCGAAGCAGCGCCAGGACTCTGGACGGATCCGAAGTTGGAGCCGCTCCGGCGCCGTGAACAATGACGGGGGTGAATCGGCTCCGGTACGGTTCACGTGGCCATCGTCGAGGCAGCACCAGCAGCACGAAGTAAGAGGCACACGGCCCAGTGCACGACGGCAAATGGACAGCGTCTCCGGCATTAGGGAGAAGGGCGGCTGTGAAATTGGTGCGGTGGAGGGCGCCATGGAGGTGGGGCTGAGGTTTCACGGCTCGGGAGAAGGGAGCTTCCCGGGGAGAAGGTGATTTGGCGCCCATGAGGTATGAATGGGGGCGGGCGGGGGGGAATTGGGAGGGGAGTGGAACCATGTCTTACGGACGCATTTGTCTGAAATGTGAGGGGGAGTTACAATTCTACCCTTGCTACAGGCTTCTCGGCTTGGGTCAGTGTACTGAGGGTCGGGGATAGTAGTGTTACTTTGCTTCTCCCCAAATAGTGGGTGGGAGCGATTTCGGGCGAGGAGGGCGTGTTTTGAACTATAGTGGGCGCGAGCGATTTCGGGCGAGGAGAGCGTGTTTTGAAATAGTGGGCGCGAGCTATTTCGGGCGAGGAGAGCGTGTTTTGCCGACCATGGTTTATGAATTATTCGGCACATGTCATTTCGGCCGAGGAGAAGGCGCGCTTGGATGAAGTTACGAACCTACCCTCGATGTACAACGGGCTAATTGATGTGTGTCCCACATAGGACGTTAATTTTGCGTCTCCCATTTATTTGCTCGGGCGAATTCCACTGAGCAGAGAGGATGTTTAACGGTTCGTTTAAATTTTGGGAGAACGAGCATCCACGTCTACCTTACCAAGTCGATTCGGATCAAATATTGAAATATTAGCTTGCCACTTCTTTTTTAGATGGAGAGATGATGATCGGGAGTAATGTGTTTTTACATGCTCGTTGCTAGCGATTTACTATATGACAAATAGTTGACCCACTCAAAAACGCGAATCAAACCCAAAATGAAATATCTCTATTCAATGAAATAGCTCGTTCAGTAGGTCAAAATAGTGAACTAAATCCAAAATTGAACACCTCAATCGAGTAGCATGTTGTACAGTATTATAGTACTCCATGAACATGTTGAAAGTCAAATTAATGAACTTGTTTGATATACGCACATATCCATTCATGTGTGGATTGCAGACAACATGTTCTCTAATTTAAATATTTGAATGCAAGTTTATATCGAAACATGGTTTATATCAGTATTTGATGCATAAAACGCGACCCCCCCCTCTCCCGGACTCCTGTTCTCTCTCTCTCTCTCACTCTCTCTCTCTCGCCGACAATCTTCAATTCTATCACACGCATCCGACACAAAAACCTTGTTGTTCCCTCTCCCTTTCTCTCCATCTCTCTCTCTCTCTCTCTCTCTCTCTCTCTTTGTGTGTGTGGGGGGGTCTTTCTAGTTCGCATGCATATATACACCATCTATAGGTCTCTCTCACGCACTATGTATGATACTCTAGCTATTCCAAGCTAGATATCTTGGGTGCACTCATCGTACGCACACAAATTCCTTGGCTCTTTGCCCGTAACTCTCTCACGCGCCACTATGTCGTCTCGGAGCTCTTCCCCCCCCTCTCTCAAACTCTCCATCCACCTGGGTCACACATACACATGCATATCTCACTCGCACTCGATAGGCCCATCTAAAACTCTATCTCTCCCCCTCGTTCTCTCTCCATCTCACACGCGCACACACACAATCTCATGCCTAGCTAGCGAAGTATGATGGTTTCTCACTCAATTGTAGGCACACGCAGTCCCCCCTATATGTATATGACTAGCTAATCTTAGTCTCCATCACAAACATGTGCATGGTCTATCTCGATTTCTCTCGGGGCATCTTTCTATCGCGCACACACTCCCTCGATCTCCCACCCATATGGTCCCCTCACGATCTCGACGGGATCTCTGTATCACAAACACACCCTCTCTCCCTCCCCATGCGTCCATGCCATCCATGTGTCCCTCTTGACCGTTGTTCCTTGTTGTCCAGACCTCTATTGTACATGTGCTACAGGGGTGTCTCTCTCCGTTGCAAACAATCACACACTAGCTATCCTCATGTATCTCCTCACCTTGCTTTTCCATCTCGAAGATGCATGCGTGATATGTTCGCATAAGAAACGAAAAAACACACCCTCTCTCTAATTTATCATTTGTTGTCACTTTCTCTTTCAGACACATACTCTTTTTGCACACTTACTCATTCTCCTTCACACGCACTTGATCTGTCTCGACTGAGGCACTCTCCTCGGTCCATAGCATATAGATTTATTGAAAAGTCAAACATCACAAAGTTTGACCATGTACGTGGAGAAAAAGAATTACATCTAGTACGGCAAACATATACCATTAGATTCACCATGAGATGTAGTTTTGTATGATGTATCTTTGGTATTGTAGATATAAATAACATTTGCGTAAACCTGATCAAAGTTTCCAAAGTTTGACTTCTAAAAAATTTACATGCACTACATTATCGAGCGGATGGAATATCTCTTTCCCCCTCTCAGCTATCTGACGCACCACTCAGCCTTATCGGGGCTCCTCAATCTCTCTCAAACTTTATTGGTCAGTTTGGTTCGTGACCTGACCCTCATGCCTTGATGGCCGGTACTTCCTGGTGTGGACATGAGATGTAAAATATTTCTGCCTGGCCAGGCTTGTGTGGTGCTGAAGCATTTGGTTCATGCCTGGGCCAGGCAAAGCATCAACGTCCCATCAATCAATCCATGCATCAATTATTTAATGCTAATATCCATCCATGTTGCTGTTAGCCTCATGGCCACACGACCAGGCACAGCCAGGCGTTCGAAATCGATCGCTTGGGCCAGGCTACTTGCAGTGTCTGGAGTTCAGCCAGGCTAATTAAAGTGCAAGGGAACCCAGGCCAGGCGGGCTTTCTTTTTCACAGGGTAGCAACCAAACAAGCATGCATGAAATCCAGCCACAACCCCAGGCCAGGCAAAAGATGCTCAGGACGCAAGACAAACTGGCCTTATATCTCCCTGGTTCACACATACACATGTCTCACTCGCGCTATACATATAGACTCATCCAACACTCTCCGCCCTTGTTCTCTCTCCATGTGACACGCACCCCCCTAAGTACCATAATCCCTCACTCCATCATAGGCGCAAGCACTCCCCCCCTCCTAAGTATGATTATCTCTTACTAGCCAAAAGGAACACACGTATTGTCTCCTTCCATCCATACGTCTATCTCGATATCTCTCGGGGCATCTTCTATCGCGCACACACCTTGTCACTCGATCTCCCGCCCATGTAGTCCCATCACGATCTCCAGGGGATCTCTCTATGACAAACATACACTGTCTCCTCCCCATGTCTGCATTTTCTCCGTACGTCTCTCTCGACCTCTCTCCCTTGTTTGTCAGACCCCTCTTGGCCACGTGCTAGGGGTCTTGCTCTCTCGGTTCCAAACAACCACACACTATATCCTCACCTTGCCTCTGTTGTCAAAGATGCATGTGTGATATGTTTGCATAAGACACGCATGCTTTTTCTCTACTTTTATCGTGTGTTGTCCGTGTCTCTTTCACACACGCACACACACTTTTTTCACTCTCTCTCTCTCTCTAGTTAGGGACTCTGTCTCGTCCATAAACATATGGATATTTTGAAAAGTCAAACCTCAGAAAAGTTTGACCAGGTATATGTGGAGGAAAACATTTATATCTGGAACAATCATTAGATTCATCACAACATGTACTTACTTCATACTATCATTTATCTTTGGTATTGTAGATATAAGTAATTTCTTTATAAACTTGGTCAAAGTTTAAAAAGTTTGACTTAAAAAAATGTTGGAACTACATTATCGAACGGAGGGAGTAGCTCTTTCTCTCTCTCTCTGCTATCTCTCACGGGCCTCCCCTCTCACTCGAACTCTCTATACTGACGGATTATACGCTCACTGTGCCAGCGTATAGCTCCATATATTTTTTAGTTGACCGGTCAACCAATCCACATGCTGCCTTGTCAGCTCGTGTTCTGTATCTTCGTGTGCTGGACCATGTGGCAGTGGGTGAAAATAAGTAAACTAGAGGCCCATCTGACACGCGGTGAAGTAAACAAAGTTGAAACCACTCGGGGTAGCACCCCGCACGCTAGTAAATTGAGGGCGCATTGAGGACAAACTTCTTGCGCGCGAAGGACGCACTCGCGCACAATTCACCACTGCGCGGCAGCATGCACAGAAGGACGCACTTGCCCACACCCAGCACACAACACACACCAGCACACGTGTACACCGGCATCGCCACCGGTTGAGATGGACGGCGAGGTAGCCAACAAGCGGAGGCGGCTCGAGCCAAAACCGCATCCGGCGAGCCTGGACTTCATCAGCAGCCTCCCCAACGACATGCTGCTCGTCATCATCGGCCTCCTCCCCACCAAATCTGTCGTGCGGACCACCCTGCTCTCCCGGCGGTGGCGCCCCCTCTGGTGATGCGTCCCCCTCAACCTCACCGTCGACAGCTGCCTCTATGACGGGGATTGCAAACGCATGGCCGCAGTCTCCAAGATCCTTTCATCGCACCCTGGGCCAGCCAGACGCCTTGACATCCGCATGTTCTGTACCAACTGCAAGGTCCAACCCAAGTTCGACGAGTGGTTCTTATCCCCCGCCCTAGATCAGCTCGAGGAGCTCAGCTTTGAAGCTGGACGATGTCGCTTTCTGCCGACGTCCGCGCTCCGCCTCACGCCAACGCTGCTCCGCGCCAGCTTCAGCTCCTGCTATCTTCCCCAGATTATTGCCGTGCCCGCCCTTCTTCTCCCTTAACTCAAGCAGCTCGACCTCTTCGACGTTGTCATCTCGAAGAAGGCTATGGAGCACCTGCTCCGCAGTTGTACTGCGCTCGAGTACCTTCGTCTTGAGCAGACCCACGGGTTCATTAGCCTCCACATCGCCTCGATGAATCTCCGTTGGATTTATGTGTCTTGCTGGCCCCGCAACAAGACATCAATTGGGAAGAGATCACTCCAGCTGTTTCACGTTATGGTCATTGAGAATGCGCCTTTCCTTGAGAGATTGCTTGTATCGGATCTAGAAGGTCCAACAAAAATCAGGGTCATTGACGCGCCGAAATTGACAGCGTTGGCGTACTCGTCTGCCAAATTCTCCGAACTCTTTATTGGATCCGCAATCGTTCAGGTACAACACTCATCTTCTTCTCTGTCTTCTTGAAATTCACATTTTTAAATTTCTTCTTGATGTATTTACGACCGTCTTCCAGAAAATGATTCCCACAAGCTTGACCCAGTCCATGCGCACAGTGAAGATCTTAGCACTAAAATCTATCGGCCCCAATATGGATCAAGTTGTTGGATTCCTTACATTCTTTCCGTGCACGGAGAAGCTACTCATCGAGGTGAAACTTCTTTCCTATAAGTAAACGGTAATCACAACGTAGCTCAATTTTTTCGTAATTTCCCGAATTACGATGACAAGTGTAGTGTTCAAAACTGCATCTACGCACTGCACCGAAAGAAATGTTTTTAGTATTTTTCTCACGTGATCACCTGCATCGTTTTTATGCTGTACTACTATAGTAGCCTATGCTAGTCATAGTGGAAAGTAACTTTGACTACTCCAGTAACTCTATGGTTACCCTAAGAGCAGGTACTACCTCCGTCCTGGTTTACTCTTCCAATTTTGTAGTATCAAAATTTAACCATAGATTTAACTGACAAAATGTTAATGCATGTCACTAAGAACTATATCGTTGGATTCGTATTTGAACATAATTTCAAATGGTGTAATTTTAGTTGACATGCATTGGCATTTGCTTAGGTAAATCTATGGTCAAAATTTTATACTAAATATGAGGTAGTATTCTCCGTCCCAAAATTCTTGTCTTACATTTGTTTAGATACGGATGTATCTAACACTAAAATTTAACTAGATACATCCGTATTTAGACAAATTTAAGACAAGAATTTTGGGACGGAGGGAGTACAAAAGTGGGCTATGTAGGCCAAAACATGTGCCAAATTCATTTGTGATGCATTTGGCATCGATGCCCCTCCATTGCTCACCTGGTGTCCCAATCTGGATCACCTACTTTGCTCCGGTGCCAACTTAACTCATGCAATGAAAAAACACTGTGTGGGAGAGAGAGAGGACTGAGGAAATAAAAAAACACTTGTTTGGGAGAGTGAGAGGCTGGTGTAGTTGGTTTGATTGATTTGTTTATACATGTGGGTCTGTGTGCACAGCGGTGCCAACTCTCTCACATCGCGAGAGCGGTGCCAAAATATTTTGATTTGACATCAATGCGTATTATGTGGCATACTTTTGCGAAATTTGGCATCGGCCACATAGTGGAAGGCAACAAATGCCCAAGCTCTTCACGTGCTCCTAGTTAAATGAGAGGAAACAGAGAGAGAGAGAGTGATAAAATATCACTAGCCAGCCAACCCTATCGTATGAGCGAATGATATTGGTGCCTCTTGATGACACGGCAATCTTATGCAGCCAGCTGCTCTAATATGTTCTCTTCTTGTGCAGATAAAAAAGACCCAAAAGTGAAAAATGTGCTGCACTATAACAATCTCATCGAATGCCTTGATCTCCATCTTATAGAAATAGATTTGATCAACTATTGAGGCAGCACATCTGAGATTAAATTGGCCAGGTTCTTTGTTCTGGAGGCAAGTGTGCTCAAGGTAATGAGGTTTGGCGTTCTCTGGCGCAACAATGAATGGCGTGCTGATCACCCCAAGCGTCTAAGCCTAAATGACAAAGTCTCCGCAGAAGCTGAATTTGTTTTTGAAACATCAAGTGGCCAGAGACTCGAAAACTTATTTGCCCATTAGTGACTTGTCAGGGCGGTGGATTTTAGTTTGTATGATAATGCTGCATCCACCTAAAGTAACGAAAGTTCTTACGTAAACTTCCTAGTAATTCCCTCTTCGTAGGTGCAGCATTACTCCTAACATTTGTAATATCAGTTTGAAACTTGTAATATTGCCGTGTCCTATTCCTGCATTTTCAAAATCCTGCGAATCAAATAGGTCCTGAGTTGGTGATGATGTTGTGCCTCCCATCTTTCACCAATAGCCGTCGGATCTAGATCTTACGCATACAAACCAAGCTTCTCCATTTTTGCAAAAAGATGCCCGCACTTGTTCTCTATTTACAAACAACTCCTTGTCTCTCACAATCAACCTTATCTCCTCCCCACCACATCTAGAAGGCCGTGGAAAAATCTGGTGCGATGGCCACTGCCAGAGCCGTCCACCCCCAATCTTGGTGTTCCGTGCAATGCACGAGCATCTACGCACGGGAAATTATGTTGAACAGGGCTAGTTGTAAGCAGGCTAGCTCTACAGCCATGATGATAGTGACTGCAGACGGTGAGGCTGATATGGTATGTCAAACACGGCGCCTATACTCAGGTGTCATCTCCGGCGCAGGGTCTTGTCACTTCACTGTGAGGAGCAGCAAGTAATAATTTGACCAACGGGTAGTATAGTGCTATTACTCCTACTACTACATTGGTACTACTACTACTAGTACTAGTAGCACCACCGTCTGGATTTAGTACTACCACGTCCATCTGGATTTTAGTATTTGACTATCAATATCTAGTAATGCATGTCACAAAAAATGTACTACTCCCTCTGTAAATAAATACATGGTGTTTTATTCCTATCGGCGAGAGAACTTAATGTTTTTTTGCTAACTAGAGTACTAATAGGATTACATGCAATGAACTAAACACTGCATGTCATGTTTGGTAGTCTCAAGTCATTGAAAGCATACACGGCCCACATCTCTCATTGGTTGATATGTCACGAAATAAGAAACAAGGAGGGAGTTAATGCACCGTGCCTAAGTATTTTGGGATTATTTGGTTTTCGTAAGGTGACTTACACAACATTTTTGTTTACATGCATTAACATTTTATTAGTTAAATCAAAGGTCAAAACTTGGCGCAAAATGCAAAGGGGACCAATAAACCAGTAAACATCAAACTTCTCTCGTTTGGCCCCAACTAGAGGTCCGGTGAGATGACTATACTGCACCGGCACGGAGGGGGACGCAGCTTCATTGACTTACGGCAACTGCCTTTGGGTGAATGACACGTGGGCCCAAGGGGTGGCTGGCCCACCTATCATATAACCAAAGGCAGGTGCAGTAGAGGGCCGAGGAGTAGTATGAAATCCTACGCACCTACGCACGCTAACCAAGGGCAAGAGTGATCACTCGAATCGCAAGATCAGTTCACTAGAAGCTACGCTAGACCCATGGAGGCGATGAGCGCGAGCATCAGCCGGTTGTGCCAGATGGTCCACGACGCTGGCCTGCGGCCCGGCACCGAGGAACGTCTCCAGGTAGTATTGCTTGAGGCCGCCAGGGCGAGGGGCCGCTTGGACGACAGCTTCGTCTCCTTGTTCGACGAGGTCCTCGTCGGTTTCCTCGACAAGTTCACCGTTGTCAAGAAGCTTGCGGACGACTTTGACGTAAGCCTCCAGCCGACGTGCCCAAGCTTTGCGATGCCCGCCAGCCTCAACGGCCACTATGGTGACAACCTCTTCGACGCATTGGTGGCCCTGTGACTGCCAGCCGTCGCGCCGAAGAATGTCCACCTCGAGGTCGCGCTCGCCACGCAGCGCCTGGCGCAGCAAGACACCATCGACATAATCACCCACGTCTACGCGCAAATCGTCCACAAGGACTACTACATGCAAGAGGAGGATGATAGGACGCTGGCCTTCTTGGACCGCAGGGCAACCTTGGACGGCACTGTTCAGAAGCACGTGGAGCTCGCCGCCAACGCCGCTACTCCTCACACGTCGGTTGGTGACCCGGTGCACTAGGGCGTGAGGATGTCGTTGATGGATCCGTATGTATTTTTATCTTTCCGTCAAATCCATGTAGTAGTATATGATACTACAGTAATTATCTTACCTTTCGCATCAACTTCATAATTTTCGTACGTACTCCATGCATGAACAGCGCCAGAACCAAACTTCTCATTACTCTAGGCAAAATTGTTATTTTCTATCTATCGGTCGTGCCATGGAGCAGAACCAAATTTTACAAGTTACGAGTTCAAAAGGAAAAGCCTACCGTGTTCGCGTCGCACCCCCACACGGTTGGTCCGGCACACCGCTCAAGCGGGAATGCGTGCGGTGTTGCATTTTCACTTACAAGTGGGACCGCAGTTGAGCAAACCGACTATAGGCAAACCCCCACCCCGCCCACCGCGCGACGGCTGAGAAAACAGGAGGGAGAAGAGATGGCTGTAGCACGGACTCCAAGAAAATTGGTGTCGGATGGGACTCGTGTGGGTGGCGTGTGTCGTACTGCTAGACGTGAATGCTAGTTATGGCCCATGCCACCCCACTATATCGAGCCTATATCGAGGTACGTAGAACAAATTTCCTGCAGTCCGTGCTCAGCCCTCCTCTATCTCTCTTCTCAGCCAGCCAGCGGACGCGCGGAGCCCATCGTCTGTTTGCTCACATGCGGCCCCAAATGTCAGTGAAAACGCAAGAGGACCCACTGAACCTACACATCTTTCACCTCGACGTGCTGGTGATTGAAAAACAAATCCAATAAAGATCTTCGGTGGCCGCTTTTGGAGTTACTCAAGAGTAGTAAGATTCTATTTACAGTTTAACCCAAGATGCACATCTCGTGGCTTCAACTACCACTCTATTTTCTTTCATGACACGACCTGGATGCTGGATGTCCGACGTGTTGGGAAAAGGAGGAAGAACCTGACCAAATCTTCGGTTGTGCTCTCGAATTAGACTAGTTGTGCTAAATTAAAAAATTTATTGTGTACTCCCTCCGTTCCAAAATACTTGACTTCCATTTGTCCAAAAATGGATGTACCTATATACTAAGACATGTCTAGATACATATATATTTTGACAAATAGAAGGCATGTATTGTGCAACGGAGGGAGTAGAATGGATGCAAGTTTTTGTATTGGGAAGAAGAGTACATCCATATATTGATAGAGCGCAATTTAGTAGATGTTCTATCACTTTTAGCTAGTAGCACAGAGGCTAGAGATGAGATTAGTGCACTTGTTGATACTCCTACTAGAATAGAGGCTAGACATGAGACTAGATGCGAGGAAGCAACGTCTACTTCTTTACACTCGAAGAAGAAAGAAGCACGCAAGATCGAGCCTCTGCAGATCAACAATGAATGCATCGAGAAGGCACTAATCCAACTTATAGGAGTAGTAAAATGTATTCTTGTGGTTCTTGTTTTCTTTGGTCTTGCTTTTATAGTCAAAATTATTGTTTGAGTTCGTGCAAAACGGAGGTCCGTTTGGGGTCATGCGTTGGAGTTGGCCTTACAAGTGGGACCACATTTAAGGAAACCGACTATCGGCAAACCCCCACCTCGCCCGCCGCGCGATGGCTGAAGTTAGAGAAATGACGAGGTTGAAGAGATTGCTCTAGCACGGACTCCAAGAAATAATATGGTGTCAGATGGATGTCGTGGTGGTGGCGTGTGTCGTACTCCTGGACGTGAATGCTTGTTCTGGCCCATGCCATCCTACTACTCCTACTACTTACTCCTACTATATAGTACTAGTATCGAGGATTCGAGGTGCTGGTTACGTACAGCGAACACATTAACATATGGCTACAGTAAAAACACCCGCCCGACGCGCGAAGCATGTGAAGCTAGTACAAATAGTGTACTACTATTGTTGATTGGCCTCATCCAATAACCTGTTGCAATGCACGTACAATTATGTATTCGAAAAATATTTTTTTGCCTCGTCGCACCACTCACTCAGAGAAGCGACTCGAAAGCCATTCATAAATTTAGTAAGTTTATCACAGGCATATCATTTTATTACATACAGCAGGTCATCAACCCACATCGACAATGAGGATACATTATAAATACTAAAGTTTTCACCACACAACAAATAACAAGCAATGAAATGAACTTCAACTCAACCATTCCTCGGCGTTGGGAACGCTTGCTTTGAACCATAAGTGATTCTCTGGGATGGGCCATCCATTGTCGATCTGGAGACCAACGCAGGACTGATCATCCAGGCTGAAGCGGCCTACTATATCAGTACCAGGGTAGGGAACCACCCAAATGTCCGAGGTATAGACACAGTTGCTTCTCATAGATGTGTCAACAGCAGTTGGATCGCCTTTCACCATCATCGGATAGTTTTGTCCAAGGAAGAGCGAGTTTTCTCCAAGACTATAAATTCTGTACCAGGGAGAAGGATTTGCTGCTAGCACACTAGTATCCATCCCGAATACCATGCAACGGGTGTTGGAATAGGTCCGGAGAGTGCGACCATGGGAGACACGTGCTTCCTTAGCAGTAACATCATCAGTGGGTTGTATACACACAAGAAGAGGTGATCCATCGGAATTAGTTGCCAGGCGCCACAGAGTATATGTGTGCTGCTCGTCCTCATGCTCGTGATCATCACCGTCGTCATCTCCCCCTTGGTTATAAAAATTTTCAAGTATAGGTGGTGGGATGTTCATAGGACCTTGGAAACACAAGAAGAAGGTTAATTAGTAAAGGGAAACTTGCTAACCCGCATGCATGTGGATGAAACAATTATAATTACGGTGGAAGACAAATGTACCGAAACAACGAGGATACCATGCAAAAACAGTGCCACAAGTGGTGGCAGCAAACACAAGGCCCTCGTATTGAATTGCATCATAGTACTCATCCATGTACAGAAACTGATTTTTGAGCAATATCCATCGAGTCAAACCACTAAGGACGGCAACAAGCTTGTCGAAGATAGCAACAACTTCATAGTTGTCATAATTCCAATAGCGGTTGGGAACTCAACAAATTGCTATCTTCCGTAGAAGACAGTCACCATGATCGTATTTGAACATGCGTACAATACCGGTGTGTTCAACCTCTGGGTAGTTTGCTGAGATTTTTGGAAGTGGAACACGGTCACGAGTGTACACATCACAAGTTCCCACTCGCAGTTGGACCCAATGTAAACAACCCAATCTCCATTTGCGCCCGCCCAAGCCTTGCCTTCAAGCGATGGCATCTTAACATCATACGTATCATTATCAAGCGGCATCAACTTGCACAGGGCGAGGCCTCCGTCGTGCCAGCGCCAGTCATCAGGGTCACGGCGAAGAAGATAGGGGAGATCAAACCGCTCCTTGACTCTTGGGTTCCTTGCAATGATGTTATTAGTTAAGTCGAGAATGGGCTTGAACGAACCTGCCATGCTAGCCGAGGTGATGACGTTGCACCGATCAATGAGTTCCTGCACCATGTCATCTTTCAGATTGGGGCAAGAATAACGGGGTCGTTTCTGGCCTGTTCCCTCCATGGAGAAGACGATCGAACAATGGCAGAAGAAAGGGTGAAGGGCTGAAGGAAAACGGAGGAGGGAGAGGAAGAGCGTGCGATAGCAGTTCCAAATCGAGAGGGAAAGTCGAAGAGTCGGTGGACGGTTGCGAGTTTGCCACGGTTCACGAAGAGGCACCCCGGCCTACACGTCCGTTTGGAAATACTCCTACTACTCGCCGTCGTCTCACTGATATGAACGGGACCACATGTCAACGAAACATGGTGTGTAATTTCTCGTGAAAAATGTGATCTGGCCGCGTTGGCCCGAGGTGCCGCATTAGTTATCGACCTTTATTTTTTTAATGGCGTGCCGATCAGTTTTGAAGCACGACTAACTGGTACTGTACGCAGAGAAAATATAACTACTCTACCACTACTCCACCTCCAGTACTAGTAGTATAAAAAAGATATATAGGCTGGAGCTTCAGCGCTTTCTTGCTAAGGGCTGCCCACTTGCTTCTCACACTACCACCCTCTCTCCAGATCTAAAAAAGACGGCCCCTCTCTCCCTCCTCACCGGTGGTCACAGATCCGCCGGGGAAGAAAAGGTCGTGCAGCATTGACGCACTCATCGTCGGCGGGCGAGGTCACGCACTGACGACAAGGCCGTCCTCTCAGACCTAGCGCCCGCGCGGGATGGCCTCCGTCCCCAAGCTCGCTGCCGTAGTGTGTGCGGAGGACGACGACCACGAGCGAAGCCACTTCCCGCCGACCCTCAGGTATGCTACCTCTTTTCAAACCATAACCTTGTTGTATTGCCCCATCTGCCACGTCGTTGCATGTGGATCTTTTTCCACTCCACCATCTTCCCAATTTGCTATCCTCTGCTCTGCTGGCCACGCAGACGAAAACCATAATTTGCACTATTAAAGGAAACCCTACTTCATGCAGACTAATCCATGTCTGGGTTGAATAAGGAAAGGAAGGGAGACTGTACTGTCCAAGAGAGTAGGCATCGAACCCGCATCTAGGTTGAAAAGGGGAAAATCAGTAGCTAAGGAACGAGTCGCGTGTCTCTTGGTTGAAGAAGGGTAGAAAGGAATGACAACGCAATAGAGAATGACCAGGTGGATCGGTTTGTTGTCCTCGCATAGGAAAAAGGTGGCTAAAGAGAACAAAAATGGGACGTAATCCACATATGCTGCCTGGATATTTGTTGCTCTGGGCAACCATACCTCCCTCACCACTCTGCGTACGTGGAGGTACATCGTACTGGTGCGCCCACTGTCCGAATGGGCCTCCCATGCTCTTCTTGCCACTTTTGTGCTGTTAGTATAACGCCAGCAGTCAAGTCAAGCAATGCTATTGCTAAAGTGATGCCACATTTAACTAATGCCGCTCTCAGTCTAATGCCACCGATAAATTTAAGCAATGCCATTTAATGTCACTGGATTATTTCAGGGTTAGTTGTTGATTGTGGATGTATTAAAGATTTTTCAGCTAAGGCATTCTAATGCTGTTGCACAGCCAGTATACCAACGATGAAACTTGTTACTACCTTCAGATTTTTGCATTGTTAATGCTTATAGATTACATACCTCACTTTCATGAGATAAGTTAATTTTTTTTGTACAGTGTCACCAAATGCCAAGGCGCTAATGTCATTTTATTTTGGTTAAACTGCATAGATAATTATGAAGACAAGAGGAAAGGTCAAGAGTGGGAACCTCCTCCTCCGGCTGTTCTCTTGAGGAGGTATGTATGTTTGTCTCTAATGCCTGTCGACTACATACCTGACATCATGATGTAATGTTAAGTCATTTCCTTTTGTACAGTGTCACTGAATTGTCAAGGCGGTGAAGGTATTTTATTTTAGTAGAACTGCACAAAATTTGCTTAAAAGAAGAGGAAAGGTCAGGAATGGCTCACTTTTCCAGGAAAAACTATGTATGCCTTCCTGACATCAGCCACTGTTGCTTTATTTATTCCTTCAAACAGGTGGTTAGAAATAGTCTTGCTACCTTTTCCCATTAAGAAATTGGAATGCTTATATTTGTGAGTCTATGCTTCAACTAGTGCCACTTTTAGAGTAATCACACTTTCAATATCTATGCAAACAGGGATGCTCGATTTTAGTGGAACTGCACAAAAAGTCCAACTGGTTCAACATTAGGAGCATGTTTTTTTCCAAACCTTTATATCCAATTGGTGGCACTATGAGCTGTTCATTACGAAGGTACATGGTTTGCTACTATCTTGCTACTCTTTTTGTACTGTCATTAGATAGTAATACTAGTGGTTTGCATGTGAATTTATTGGCAGGGTGGACCTACATTGGAGGTGCAGGACAGGATTCAATGATTGGATGCTCAATTTCGGTTGTATCGATTTCACCTCTTCCATCACTGCGAACATGGATATCCTTGGTCTGATGAAGAATAGGCGCTATATTTCTGCTCTGAACCAGCAAATCAATTCAGTATGAAATTGTCCAGGGCAAAACATAACTGTATCAGATTGTCCAGTGCAGAACATGACAGATGCTAAGCGGAAGAGACATGTTTAAACCGAAAATACAAGGTGTGGTATATGTTTACTAGCTGCTTGATATTTGTGCAAAAAGAGATGTCTGCCTGTTGCTATTTGGCAAACAAACAAAGTGTCCGCAATTTTGGTTGAACTGCACAAGAGATTAGTATAGTCACTGCATGCAGTGCCATTTGAAAATAGACACAGAAAGATTGGATAGTCACTTCATGGACTGTAGAAAAGTAGTATTGTACTATTTATTGGCAAACACTAGGTGCTTCATTGCTTTGGTCTGATTATACAATGGGCATCATTTTGCCTAAGTTAAAGTTTGTATTCCGAAAATAGTCTCGCGGTGTGATCGAGAGAAGACCAAATCATATTGCAGTGGATGTTCCTCCATCATGTGTGGTTCATTCTCATGGTTCCAGCTGTTGGTGAAACCACTTACGTTTGCAAGAGGAATTGTAGACTTCACAAACAAATTTGTCTTTCAGTCTGTACTGAATGTTGGCCAAGAGAAGCATCCATGTTAGTAGGAAGAACAGATGTTTTTTTCTAGATCTTTGCTTTTGGAGCTACATATTTGTATATGATCTGTGAATCATTGAGATGCATTAACATGTTGATCTTATGTATGGGAATCGTACTAGTTAGTTTTAGTTGCGACGCAAGATCCGAAGTGGCTGATCTTTGCTTTTGGAGCTACATATTTGTATATGATCTGTGAATCATTGAGATGCATTAACAGTTACTTATTTCTGTTCCCTCAGTGTTTACAAGTTACTGATCGGTCACTAGCTAGCCTACAAATGCGCTCCTGGCAGTTTTATTTGCGATGCAAGATGCGAAGTGGCAGTTTTTTGAATAAAAATGCCTACCTCTGAAGAAACTAACAAGCTACACTATCGATCCTACACGGATAAAAATGCCTACCTCTAAAGAAACTGACAAGCTACACTATCGATCCTACATGGATAAATAGTGGATCACGCACGTACTACCTCCTTTCCGGTTTGCAGGGCTCAATTCAAGAAACGACCTACTCGATCCTACACGAATAAATAGCGGATCATGCACGTACTAGTACCTCCTTTCCGGTTTGCAGGGCTTAATTCAAACCTCTCACCAACCAAGGTACTCCCTCCGTCCGGGTTTATTAGTCCCGTGATCAAAGAAGCAAGACCAAGGCATGGCAATAATTAACGGCATGCAGAAGTTTAAGCCTAATTAATTCCGGTGATTTAAGTGGATGCATGCGTGCCCTCGGCTGCGACTCGTTGCGTGCTGCTTCATGTACTGCCTGCGAGCGATTCTGAGTGCCTGCATGCAGCCGGCCATAATTAAGGCAGCTAACTGATGCGAAAAAAGATATGCTTTAAATCCGTGGAATCATTATTGACAAGGAGGGAGATGATTCGAGTGCACTCATTTGACTGCCATGCCGGCGAGCGACCCAGACGGGACGGGACGGCACAGTCATAATTTCAGTTTCTCTAGTTTTCCACGGCAAGCTGGCGCGCTAAGCCATTATGCATTGAATTCCGATGACCGTCGCGCTACCTTCCACCTATAAGTAATGTTTCCCGGCCTTCTCCGGTGCCACTGTGACCCAACTCGCCATATCCTCATAAGCCCCCACCGGCCCGACGTCGCTCGCCACGTCCGCCATGCCCCTGCCCGTCTGTGGTAGGCGACGCCGGAGGCGGTCACCACCAGAACTAGTGTTCGGGTTTTCACCGGAAGGCAGACGGAGGGAGGAGGCATTCTATCTGTCTTTAGATGGCAATGCGGAGATCGAGGATTTGTTGGAGAGCGACTGCATGGCGGAGGAGCAGGAGTTGTTGGAGCGCGACTGCCTGGCGGAGGAGCAGCGTATCGCCGATTTGCGCCGCCAGCGGGACATGGAGCAGCAGCGCACCGATGCTCTGAGTCGCAAGCAGAGCACCCGCAACTGGGCCGACTACATGGAGGCCGGTGCCCGGCAAATAGCCCTGGAGGCTGTCGGGCACGCACGCGTTCGTGACGCCGATTTTTACTACCAGCTCGTCAAGTGGGTTTCCCGCTTGGAAGCCGAAGCTTCGGTGGACCACGCCGGCATGGAAAGGGCCAACGCGCGCGAGCAACGCGCCTTATCGCACCTCTTGCAAGTCCGAGGCGAGGCGCACGACGCCGGTGCCAGCGTTTAGCGTGTCCCACAGATGGCGGTCGGCATCGTCTAGTTAGCTAAGAGTAAGTTAGTACTTGTACGCTGCTAGAGTATTAGTGGGAGTAGATAGTTAACTTGGCTATGATGGTTGTCAACGTGGAAGTTCAGTACTCTATATGTGGATCAGACCTGTTACTTTGCTCTGAATGTTGAACTTTCTGTTTGAACGTATGGAATGGGTTTTTATTTTTTTAAATGGGTTGTATTTGTCCTCCACGGGTTTAGAGGCTGACTTGTGGGCCTAGCAAGTTGACGCGTACACAATCAGGAGATGATTGTATGTGGAGAGGATGACGGCAGGGACCCGCCAAGGTCATGGCAGTACGCAAGCAAGTGCCTCCTTATTTCAAGCCAATAAAAAAATGGCTTCTCCTAGTGGATTTCTGACATCTGGGTCCCATGCCAATGTCAATGTAGTCAATAAACGAGAGAATTGCACAACGAGCGGCTAACACCAGGGACCCAGCAGCTCGCCCAGTTATTTTTGTTTCGGGTTAATTTTATAAATGCCACTCCAAATCTGGTGTATCCGAGAAATGCCACTGCAATTTCCAAACTTTGAAAAATGCCATTTCATGCCATTTCTAGTGGCATTTTTCGAAGTCTGGAGTGGTGTTTTTCAAAGTTTGCAAAAATTGCAGTGGCATTTTTCAAAGTTTGGAAATTGCAGTGGCATTTTTATGAATCGCCATAATTGGAGTGGCATTTATCTAATTTGTTTTTGAGACGGAAGCAGGGTGTCAACTGGGCTGTGCGGGACACTCTGGCATGTCTAGACAACCTTTTCTTTTATGTTTACCACAGACCAGCCCAGTGGTTTTTTTTTCTTTCTAAAAATGGCTAGCCCCGTTTTTTTGTGATTTTTCAAGTAAGTCGCTTTATCAGGCCTGTTGGGCTGCAAATCTTTCAAGACGAGGAGAGCTTCATTCGGCTGGCCGAGAAAATGGCCTATCAGTAATGAGAAATGGGCTGTACATTTTTAAAACACATCAAACCAGCAATTATTTTCAAATATCTTTTTTTCATTTCGAGATTTTAAATTGCATTGATTTTTATGCGTGGACAATTTATTGGATTTTATATTGATATACATTTATTTTTAAAATTAGTCTGAATGTGACTCAAAATTTCGGGATTAAAAACAGTTCAGACCGCACCGACATATGCAAAAGTTCGTATAATTTTTTAACCGTGGCCACGATATAGGCTGTAATGCTAACAAAAAGAATATGGGCTCCAAAAAAACCATAAGAATTAGCAAATGGGCTGTAAATTATTTAAAATAATGGCAGATGGGTCGTATGCTGTTTTCCCCAGATTTGAGGCTTTCCACAGATGGCATGTATACTGTTGGATGTCCATCTAACGGTCGTCGTGCTTCATCAATCTCTGCTCTTCCTGCTCCAGCTGCTCAAACAAGCGCCGGCGGGACTGCCTGCTCCCTCCTCCCCGCGGCCGGCTGTGCTGCCGTGCAGGCCTCACCGTCCCACCGTACTCCCATCGCTGGCCTAGCCATCCCTCTACTCACCCACACCTGTTGTTATTCTCCGGCGACGGCAGACGAACCAGTAAACCCTCGTATAGTCGTACTCCCCTCCGCGTGGGAAACAAAAACAACTGCCGAGTCTTCCCTGCCTCTGTGTCGTTCCCTTCCTAGGCCTCGGCATCGTCCACCGCCCTGGTGCTCTCGGCGTGGCATGGTCAGCGTGGTCAAAGACCGACATGCATCTGAAGTGGACTGTACGTGGAGAGGCTGACAGCTGGGTCCACGGCCACACGCAAGGAAATGCCTCCTTATTACGCGCAAAATAATGATTCCTCCACCTGACATCTGGGACCCACCGAAAGGGCCTCTGTATTTCGCGAAAAAAATGTTACCGCCGCTAACAGCTCGGACCCACCATCTATATCTTCACACGCAAGGAAGTGCCTCCTTATTACGCACAAAAAAAATGAATACTCCCCCTGCTCGCTGGTACCTAGTATAGTGGGCCTACTAAGTTGACAGGGACGAAGGGCTTTGTCAACTTAGTCAATATGCACGATTCTAGCTCGACTGACCGTATGATGTCCATCCAACGGCCGTAGTGCTTCTTCAACCTCTGGTCTTCTTGCTCCAGCCGCCCAAAGCAGCGCCGGTCGTGCCGCCTGCTCCTGCCTCCCGTGGCCGGCTGTGCTGCCGCGGAGGCCTCACCGCCCCCATACTACTCCCGCCGCTGGCCAGGCCATCCCTCCACTCCACTCACCCACACCCCATGTTATTCTACGGCGACGGCAGCGCAGCCGAACCAGTGAACCCTCGTACTCCTCTCCGCGTGGGCATCCACTGCCGCGTCTTCCCCGGCTCTGCGTCGTCCCCTTCCTAGGCCTCGCCGTCGTCCACCGCCGTGGTGCTCTCGGCGCGGCGTGGTCAATGTGGTCAACGACCGAATTCCATCGGAAGAAAACTGTACGTGGAGAGGCTGACAGCTGGGTCCACGGCAGCCGCAAGGAAGTGCCTCCTTATTACGCGGAAAATAATTATTCCTCCACCTGATAGTAGGGACCCACCGAACGCCCACCAGTATATCGCGAAACAAACGTTTGCCCCTGACTGCTAGGACCCACCCAACGGGCCACCGTATTTTGCGAAAAAACGTTCCCCCTGCTGTCAGCTCGGACCCACCGGAAGTGCCTCCTTATTACGCACAAAAAAATGAATACCCCCTGCTAGCTGGGACCCACCTTGGTGGGAGGCTGACTTGTGGGCCTACTAAGTTGACGGGGACGGAGGGCTTTGTCAACTTAGTCAATATGCACGATTCTAGCTCCAGTGACCGTACGATGTCCATCCAACGGCCGTAGTGCTTCTTCAACCTCTGGTCTTCTTGCTCCAGCCGCCCAAACCAGCGTCGGTCGTGCCTCGTGCTCCTGCCTCCCGTGGCCGGCTGCGATGCGGTGGAGGCCTCACCGCCCCCTACTACTCCCACCGCTGGCCAGGCCATCCCTATACTCACCCACACCCCCTGTTATTCTGCGGCGATGGCAGCCTCACACCGCAGCGAACCAGTGATCCCTCGTACTCCTCTACGCGTGGGCATCCACTGTCGCGTCTTCCCCGACTCCGCGTCGTCCCCTTCCTAGGCCTCGCCGTCGTCCACTGCCCTGGTGCTCGAGGCGCGGCGTGGTCAACATGGTCAAGGAACGGCTTCCATCGAACGTGGACTATACGTGGAGAGGCTGACAGCTGGGTCCACGGCCGCAGCAAGGAAGTGCCTCTTTATTATGTGCAAAATAATTATTCCTCCACCTGACAGCGGGGACCCATCGGACGGGCCACCGTATTTCGTGAAAAAAACGTTTGCCCCTGACTGCTGGGACCCACCAGCTACATCTTCGCACGCAAGATATTGCGTCCGGGCAAAAAAAACGATTCGCCCCCCTGACTGCTGGGACCCACCAGCTACATCTTCGGAGGCAAGGAGGTGCTTGACAGTCGGGACCCACCTGGTTGAAGCGTACGTAGCGTTGTCATTCTGGTCACGAACGTGTACGTACATATATACTAGTGGATGTAGAGGCGCGCACGTGTCATAGTAGAGGCGCGTACGTGTCGTAGTAGAGGCGCGCACGTAGCATGTACACATACGTACAGCGGCCATGGTGCAAGAAAGAAAATACGGCCACGTATGTGTACATATGGGCGGGGTCTCGAACGCCTACTCGCGCATACGTACGGCGAGGGCTCGTGTACATGGCTGGGTCGGAACAGAGAAACAGCGTCGTCGTCGTGTTCATGGGGAGGCAACGGAATGCGTCGTGTTCATCGGGAGGCAACGGAACGCGTGGGAGCCAACCGGCTGGGTCGGAACGGAATGTGTGGTCGTGTTCATCGGGAGGGCTTGGACGGAACAGGCGATGGAAATGAGGCCTGGCGTACCGCACAACGGAGGAAACAGACCTCCTACGTTCGGAACGGGGTCTTGTTGATCGGGAGGGGTGTGGCGTACCACAAAACGGAGGAAACGGACCTCCTATGGTCGAAACGGGGGTCCTGTTGATCGGGAGGGGTGTGGCGTACCGCAAAACGGACGAAACGGACCTCCTACAGTCGAAACGGGGGTCCTGTTGATCGGGAGGGGTGTGGCGTACCGCAAAACGGACGAAACGGACCTCCTACGGTCGAAACGGGGGTCCTGTTCATCGGGAGGGGTGTGGCGTACCGCAAAACGGATGAAACGGACCTCCTACGGTCGAAATGGGGGTCCTGTTCATCGGGAGGGGTGTGGCGTACAGCAAAACGGGACTCCACAGGATACTGTTCATCTCCACCGTCGACCTCCTCCTGCCTCCATGGGCTACCGTCGACCTCCTCCGGCCTCCACGGACTCCTGTTCATCCAGCCTCCACAGTGCGCTACTCCACCGGCTACTGTTCAACCACCCCTCCACCGTCTACTGTTCATCCAGCCCTCCACACCACGAGGTCCTATTCAACCACCCCTCCACGGGCACCCCTCCACCGTCTACTGTTCATCCAGCCCTCCACACCACGGGGTCCTGTTCAACCACCCCTCCACGGGCACCCCTCCACCGTCTACTGTTCATCCAGCCCTCCACCACACCACGGGGTCCTATTCATCCAGAGGCAATGCCACCGCTCACTGTTCATCCAACCCCCCCCCCACCCCGCAACGCTCACTGTTCATCCTAGAGGCAGCATCGATCGGCTTCAGTTAGCAGCAGTAGCGAAGGAATCGCTCGATCGGGTTCAGTTAACAGCCATCGATCGCTCGGGTTCAGTAACGCGTAGCCTCTGCAGTGCAATCGCTCGGGTTCAGTTAGAGCCCAACGCATCGCTCGGGTTCGGCTAGAGCCAACGCCTCGCACACACGTGCGTACGTGTACGAGAGAAACGCGCATCGCTCGGCCCCTGACCTCCCACCATAACTGGGAACTCCCTGAAATTTTCCTCCCCCTCGCTTCTACCATGGTTTTTTCCGTCATGGACAGCCCAAAGAATGTCATGCAGCTGCATCTCCGGCCCGCCCAGGACGAAAAGCCCATTTTCTGTCATGATTTTTTGTCATAGATGTAGGAGCCCACCACATCTATGATGATACCGGGTTTTGTCACAATTATCGTCATAGAAGTGTCATATGTATGACAAAAAAAATTCGTTCGGCCCAAAATGTCACGGATGTGTCTTTTTTTTGTAGTGAAGAAACCTAAATATTAGAACAATTCCTGCAACTGCACAATAATGTGCTATTAGTGAAAGGACCATGCATGAGCAAACCTCGATGGTAAACCGCAGTGTCTCCCATTGTTTCCCTGCAACACATATAAGGAAGATCTTGATCATGTTAACTTAGAGTTGCCATACTATCAGTAGAATATGTATTGAGTACAACCAAATTCAATTTATTTCTCACATGCATAACAATACAAAACTGTACCCATGGCAAATGAAAATCAAATTACAGAATTGAACCAAACAGTTAAATGGACAACAGACCAAATGAACCAAAACAATTAACTGAGCACAACATTGCAGAATAGAAACATGTACTAGAAGATAAGACAGTTAACAAAACAAAGAATGCTTGAGAACAGTACTACAAAATGTAGCAATTGTTGGACCAAACTGTTAACTGAACATTACATTTCAACGGACCAAATTGTTAACTGAACATCAGATTGCATACTAACATTACAGAGGACAAATCACTAGAAGGCACTGGTGCTGGCCTCGAGAAAACATCATGAACTATATTTTAAAGTAGACAACCACGTGGTGGTGTCGACGGTGGCCTCGAAGACGAGGTGCTCCTCCAAGATCTAGCGGTCGGCACACATGGCAGCCATAGCGACCTCGTGCGTGCGTGCGGCCGCGATTTGCTTCTCCACTGCCAGATGGTACTGAGCTCCACATTATACTGCGTGCAAAATGGCTATGGGCAGTGCTTAATTGGAGGACGGGGCCAGTGATTTCGGCGGAAGGTGTCGCGTCGTCGGTCGGGGCATGTGGAACGGGGAAGGAGGAGGATGGTGTGGGTGGGGTGTGGACTACCTAACCATAACGACGAGGATGCGCTGCAAGAAGAAGGGTTAGCGGCGAGGAGGCCGCGCAGCAAGAAGAAGGGCCGGCGGCGAGGAGGCAACACTGCAGGAAGAAGGGTCGCAGGCGAGGAGGCGGCGCTTCAAGAAGAAGGGTCCCCGGCGAGGAGGAGGCACTGCAAGAAGAAGGGTCGCTGACGAGGAGGCTGAGCTGCCAATAAGCAGCAGTGAAGGTTTGAACATGGAAAGCAAGGGAGGAACAGTGGAAATGTCGCTTTTGGTGGGAAGGAGGGGGCGGGGAGATAGATATTTCTGCGGTGGCATAAAAATTTCTCTCGGTGCCGCGAGAAACTGGCGCCCAAGTGTGGTTCAAGTGTGGGCGGTAGACTATAGACGACGAAGCTTCCTGCGTAAGCCAGACAAGACGGTGCGCCAAGATATTTTATATCGCATCCTACACGATTCTTACTACACTGGTATAGTGACATGCTAAACAAACGGTTTTTAACCCCTTTCCGCGATGGCATTTGGAACCGTCGCCAAGTGAGTGTGGGCGATACGGGGTCCTTCCCACACGACCCAGAAATCGTTAGGGATTGGCCCTCCTGGGACCCAGGCTGGGGCCGTGTGCGATCGGGTGAGGCATCGAAACCCAATCATTTCCGTAGGTATGTACATCCCACATGGTGAATCCCAGAAAATCATTTCCGTAGGTATGTACATCCCACGCGGTGAATCCCGGAAAATCATTTCCGTAGGTATGTACATCCCACACAGTGAATCCCAGAAAATCATTTCCGTAGGTATGTATATCCCACACGGTGAATCCTAGAAAAAATTCCATAGGTATGTATATCACACACAGTTCTTTGTGTGGAAATGTTTATGCAAGGTGGCCTAACGCAAACAGTTCGCTGCCGGAAGCCGTGTGTGATTATTAGTTGATCGAACACGCCTACTTTCTAGAAATCATGCGGGTTGTTTGAGTTCATCGCCCACGGTGTTGTCTGAGTAACCGTCTGCAATAGAAAACCCCAATAAGCAGGGCAATTAGCCTATTATTGATAATCCATGTACTAATCAAACTGATATTTCTTATAAAACACGCCAGATATCTCATATCCGTATAAAAGCAACCAAGATTTCATAATCAAATTACATCAGATAGCTTTGGCATTCAGTTACCCCATTACACAACAGCACTAAGTTTCACATGCAGCATCAAAAACCTTTGGAAAGTAGCATCATACATAGTAAATAAACAGATGAATCTCATCTGGGAAACTGCAGAAGCAGAAGGAAAATATTGAGCCTTCAGTGATGTTGAATGTCCTTGCAACTTTAGGCCAGTGGCTATGGATGATTGCCCGCCCAACCTTCGTCCTCTTCAGCAAGACTTCAATATTGTGCCGTGGGTGTTGAATGAATACCTTCCTCGCCTCTTGACCATGCAAGTGGTTTGAGAGGTAATCATTGGTGAACTGCTTTGAAAAGTACCGAAAACAAAGCTATGCATAAATCGTTGTTGTAAATTTTGAAATGGCGCAAGGGGTAAAAACAAGGTAAAAGAGTTGGTAGCATCCTATAGTTGACTTATGTCTTCTTCATTGTGCAAACAAAGATCTTGTTGTTATTCGTCGCAAGTTTCTTCATCCTAACAATCTTTCTGAGTTTCTTGACTTGACTGATATTCATGGACATCTCATTTCCCCATATGCAAAATGGGTCGAACAATGGGTCTAAGCCTCTGACAGCAGGACCTACATGTGCAAGCCCAAATTCTAAGAAACCTAAACATTAGAATGATTCCTGCAACTGCACAAGAATGTGCTATTAGCCAAAGGACCCTGCTTGAACAAACCTCGGTGGTAAACCGTAGTGTTTCCCATTGTTTCCCTGCAGCACACACAAGGAAGATCTTGATCAGGTTAACTGATAGTTGCCATACTATCAGTAGAATATGTATTGAGTACAGCCAAATTCGATTGGTGTCACATGCATAACAATACAAAATTGTACCCATAGCAAATGAAAATCAAATTGCAGAACTAAACCAAACATTTAGATGGACAGCAGACCAAATGAACCAAACTAGTTAACTAAGAACGACATTGCAGAATAGAAACATGTACTAGAAGATAAGACAGTTAACAAAACAAAGAATGCTTGAGAACAGTACTACGAAATGTAGCAATTGTTGGACCAAAGTGTTAACTGAACATTACATTTCAGAGGACCAAACTGTTAACTGAACATCAGATTGCATATTAACATTACAGAGGACAAATCACTAGAAGGCACTGGCGGTGGCCTCGAGAAAACATCACAAACTATATTTTAAAGTAGACAACCACGTGGTGGTGTTGACGGTGGCCTCAAAGATGAGGTGCTCCTGCAAGATCTTGCGGTCGACACGCATGGCAGCCATAGCGACCTCGTTCGCGCGTGTGGTCGCATGCTACTGAGATCCACGTTATACTGCGTGTAAAATGGTTATGGGCGGCGCTTAATTGGAGGAGGGGGCACCAATTTTGTTGGAAGGTGTCGCTCCGTCGGTCGTGGCATGTGGGACGGGAAAGGAGGAGGATGGTGTGGGTGGGGTGTGGATTACCTGACCATATCGATGAGGCCGCGCAGCAAGAAGAAGGATCGACGGCGAGGAGGCCGCGCAGCAAGAAGAAGGGTCGCCGGCGAGGAGGCGGCGCTGCAAGAAGATGGGTCGCCAGTGAGGAGGCAGTGCTGCAAGAAGAAGGGTAGCCGGCGAGGAGGCGGCGCTGCAATAAGAAGGGTCGCCGGCGAGGAGGCTGAGCTGCCAGTAAGCAGCAGTGAAGGTTTGAAATTGGAAAGCAAGGAGGAATAGTGGAAATGTGGCTTTTGGTAGGAGGGAGGGGGCGGGGAGATAGATATTTCCGCGGTGGCAAAAAAATTCGCTTTGTGCCGCGAGAAACTGGCACGCAAGTGTGGTTCAAGCGGGTGTGGTGGACTGTAGACGACGAAGCTTCCTACGTAAGCCGCACAAGACGGTGCGCCAAGATATTTTATATCACATCCCACGCGATTATTTGTAGTAAACTGTTTGTGGTATACCTGATTTTTTCATTATGTTTTGAAAGACAAAATGGTGTTACGGAGGGAAAGGATGGCGTTTGAATTGCTAGAACATTTACGTACAGGGAGCATGCAACTAGTACATGAGCGTCGTGTTTAAATTTGGAATTATTCCGGGTTCGTTTGGCATTTTTTATGCATTAATTGAGTTTCTGGGCATTTAATGTACATAATTCAAATTTGAACTACAAGCACATGCTCCAATGCACCAAAGTTTGTTGGAAAATCACTTGTGTGTCTTTGGGTGAATTTATAGGTCCCATGCAAGAAATGGGAATAACATTCAAACATCTGGGTGTCGTGGCCCGGCCGTAATGATCGAGAAACTTGGTTTTTTAATTCCTGTAAATCCAAAACACGACCGAAAATCATGAAACTTGGCATGGTGTCATGACATGGCACCAACATGTTGCAGTAATTTTTTGGCCGATTTGGGACAAGCTTTGGTGTAAGCTTCTTGCAAACCAGAGCTTCCCTCAAGAAGGTTCTTGGTTCCGAGAGGGAATGTGTCACCTCCGTGTGCGAAACGACATACGTACACTGCCTTCTCCCGCCTAATTTTTGTACACTGGTAGATTAGATCAAATAGAAGCATCGTGCTAAATTTTGGAATTATTCCGGGTTTATTTGTCCTTTTTTATAAATTAATTGATTTTCTCGGTATTTAATGTGCATAGTTCAAATTTAAACTACAAGCACATGCTCCAGTGCACCAAAGTTGGTTGAAAAATCACATGTGTCCTTGGGTGGATTTATAGGTCCCATGCAAGAAATGTGAATGAAATTCAAACATCTAGGCATCGTGGCTCGGCCGAAAAGATTGAGAAACTTGGTTTTTTAATTCCTGTATATCCAAAACACGCCTGAAAATCATGAAACTTGGCATGGTGTCATGACATGGCACCAACATACTGCGGTAAATTTTTTGGCCAAATTGGCACAAGCTTTGGTGTAAGCTTCTTGCAAACCGGAGCTTCCCTCAAGAAGGCTCGTGGTTCCGAGAGAGAACGTGTCACCTCCTTGTGCGAAACGACATACGTACACTGCCTTCTCCCGCCTTAATTTTTTTACACAGGTAGATTAGACCAAATAGAAGTATCGTGCTAAATTTTGGAATTATTCCGAGTTCGTTTGGCCTTTTTTATACATTAATTGAGTTTTTGCGCATTTAATGTGCACAATTCAAATTTGAACTACAAGCACAGGCTCCAGTGCACCAAAGTTGTTTGAAAAATCACATGTGTGTCCTTGGGTGAATTTCTAGGTCCCATGCAAGAGATGGGAGTGAAATTCAAACATCTGGGCGTCGTGGCTCGGCCGGAAAGATTGAGAAACTTGGTTTTTTAATTCCTGTAAATCCAAAACACGCCTGAAAATCATGAAACTTGGCATGGTGTCATGACATGGCACCAACATGCTACGGTAAATTTTTTGGCCGAATTGGCACAAGCTTTGGTGTAAGCTTCTTGCAAACCGGAGCTTCCCTCAAGAAGGCTTGTGGTTCCGAGAGAGAACGTGTCACCTCCCTGTGTGAAACGACATACGTACACTGCCTTCTCCCGCCTTAATTTTTTTACACAGGCAGATTAGACCAAATAGAAGTATCGTGCTAAATTTTGGAATTATTCCGAGTTCGTTTGGCCTTTTTTATACATTAATTGAGTTTCTGCACATTTAATGTGCATAATTCAAATTTGAACTACAAGCACAGGTTCCAGTGCACCAAAGTTGTTTGAAAAATCACATGTGTGTCCTTGGGTGAATTTCTAGGTCCCATGCAAGAGATGGGAGTGAAATTCAAACATCTGGGTGTCATGGCTCAGCCAGAAAGATTGAGAAACTTGGTTTTTTAATTCCTGTATATCCAAAACATGCCTGAAAATCATGAAACTTGGCATGGTGTCATGACATGGCACCAACATGCTGCGGTAATTTTTTGGCCGAATTGGGACAAGCTTTGGTGTAAGCTTCTTGCAAACCGGAGCTTTCCTCAAGAAGGCTCGTGGTTCGAAGAGGGAACGCGTCACCTCCATGCTGCGGGACATGTTGGCTGCTTTCGCGGCGAGGCGGGACATCTCTCGTGCTTCCGCTTCCAGGCTCGCCTCTCCCTGGTGGCAATATCTCGACCCAGAACTCACGCTGGCCATGGCAGACGCAAGGGAACGATGATGAATGACTTGTTTGTTTTTGTGGATGAGGAGTTGAGGAGGAATGTGCAGTCATCTTAGAGTAGTAGTATTTATAACCGAGTAGTAATACACTCCTAAGTGGGAAACCGTTTAGGTTTTTATCGATGTGAACAGGTTTGCAATTTGGAATGTGACGGGACGCGGCCTCCCTGTTCTTCTAAAAAAATTGTGATGGGACCATGCTCAAAATTTACTGTCAGTTATAAGTGCGGCACTATTCCTGGAAGGCGTAACGTGGGCACGTAGGCCTTCTCGGCCGCGTACGTGGCGTTTGCACCATAGCGTGCACCACAATAGGCAATGTTAGCACACATCTTGTTCCAACAATCGTGCGCGCTCGTTATTACCATCGCGCACACTTCCTTTAATTAGAATGTGGGTGCCCGTCTATCGCACACACGTTGATCTATCAAACTATTTCAGTTTGTTGTAGCTAATCGCAAGCAGTTCATCCATGTGAAGTGTATGCCATCAATCGCAGACACTTTGATCTGGCTGACCCATTTCTATTCTGTTGCCTAATCGCAAATAGTTAATCCTTCTGAAGTGCATGCCCTCGATCACACACACCTTGATCTGGCTGACCGTTTCTTTTGTGTTGCCTAATCAAAAATAGTTCATCCGAGTGAACCTATGCTCTATATCGCACACGCCTTCATCAGGCTGCCCGTTTCTTTTGTTCCGCCTCATCGCAAATAGTTCATTGGACTAAACCGTATGCCCTGGATCGCACACGCAACTAAAATCTAAACCGTGTTTGATGGCTCCGCCATCGCAAACGTTTTGCACCTTTTTTGACGGTTTTTTACACCACCGTTTGCGATTATTGCATCGCACACAGTTTCATCGAAGGGTCTCTGGTCGTAGTGTCGCGTTAGCAGCATCCTGCAGTGGTGCTAGTAAATTGTTTGTGGTATACCTGATTTTTTTCATTATGTTTTAGAAGACAAAATGGTGTTACGGAGGGAAAGGATGGTGTTTGAATTTCTAGAACATTTATCTACAGTGAACATGCAACTACATGAGTGTCGTGTTTAAATTTGGAATTATTCCGGGTTCGTTTGGCATTTTTATGCATTAATTGAATTTTTAGGCATTTAATGTGCATAATTCAAATTTGAACTACAAGCACATGCTCTAGTGCACCAAAGTTTGTGGAAAAATCACATGTGTGTCTTTGGGTGTATTTATATGTCCCATGCAAGAATGGGAATGACATTCAAACATCTGAGCGTAGTGCCTCGGCCGGGAACGTTGAGAAACTTGGTTTTTAAATTCTTGTAAATTCAAAACTTGCTTGAAAATCATGAAACTTGGCATGGTGTCATTTCATGGCACCAACATGCTGTGGTAAAAACAATTGGCCGCATTTGGACAAGTTTTGGTATAAGCTTCTTGCAAACGGAAGATTCCCTCAAGAAGACTCGTGGTTCCCGAGGGGGGCGTGTCACCTTTGTGTGCGAAACGATATACGCTGCCTCCCCCCCCTTGATTTTTTTTACAGAGGCAACATAGAACTATATGAGTGTTGTGTTAAAATTTGGAATTATTCCGGGTTCGTTTGCCCTTTTTATACATTAATTGAATTTCTCGGCATTTAATGTGCATAATTCAAATTTGAACTACAAGCACATGCATGGTTGAAAAATCACATGTGTGTCCTTGGGTGAATTTCTAGGTCCCATGCAAGAAATGGGAATGAAATTCAAACATCTGGGCGTCGTGGCTCGGTCGGAAATATTGAGAAACTTGGTTTTTTAATTACTATAAATCCAAAACACGCCTGAAAATCATGAAACTTTGCATGGTGTCATGACATGGCACCAACATGATGTGGTAAATTTTTTGGCCGAATTGGGACAAGCTTTGCTATAAGCTTCTTGCAAACCTGAGCTTCTCTCAAGAAGGCTCGTGGTTCCGAGAGGGAACGTGTCACCTCCGTGTGCGAAACGACATACACTGCCTTCTCCTGCCTTAATTTTTTTACACAGGCAGCTTAGACCAAATAGGAGTTCCGTGCTAAATTTTGGAATTATTCCGGGTTCGTTTGGCCTTTTTTATACATCAATTGAATTTCTAGGCATTTAATGTGCATAATTCAAATTTGAACTACAAGCACCTGCTCCAGTGCACCAAAGTTGGTTGAAAAATCATAGGTGTGTCCTTGGGTGAATTTCTAGGTCCCATGCAAGAAATGGGAATGGAATTCAAACATCTGGGCGGCGTGGCTCGGCCGAAAATATTGAGAAACCTGGTTTTTTAATTCCTGTAAATCCAAAACACGCCTGAAAATCATGAAACTTGGCATGGTGTCATGACATGCCACCAACATGTTGTGGTAATTTTTTTGGCTGAACTGGGACAAGCTTTGGTATAAGCTTGTTGCAAACCGGAGCTTCTCTCAAGAAGGCTCGTGGTTCCGAGAGGGAACGTGTCACCTCCGTGTGCGAAACGACATACACTGCCGTCTCCCGCCTTAATTTTTTACACATGCAGCTTAGACCAAATAGGATTTTCATGCTAAATTTTAGAATTATTCCGGGTTTGTTTGGCATTTTTATACATTAATTGATTTTCTAGGCATTTAATGCACATAATTCATATTTGAAGTACAAGCGCATGCTCCAGTGCGCAAAAGTTAGTTGGAAAATCATTTATTTGTACTTGGGCAAATTTCTAGGTCCCATGCAAGAAGTGGGAATAGAATCAAACATATGGGCATCTTGGCTTGGCCGGAAACATCGAGAAACTTGGTTTTAAAATTCCCATAAATCCAAAACTTGCCTGAAAATCAAGAAACTTGGCATGGTGTCATCACAGGGCACCAACATGTTGTGGTAAATTTTTTGTCCGATTTGTGAAGGCGCACACATTAACAATCAACAAAGTCATTTTGGAACGAGTGTTGTCACGTTACAAATCGGAAACACAAGTATTACTGAAACCGTGGGTGTTCTACTTACCATTTACGTGCCGCCACGCGTCCCCTTTTTTTATTGGCTAGGAGGTGCCGTGCAGGGTAGCTACTTGAGTACGGGAGGCGTGCGATCAGACCCCTATGCATGCTCATCGGAAGGAGAGCCCTTTGACCTCTATCCGCCGCCCACTTCCCTCCCAACGTCTCCATTAATGGCGCATGAGCCCGTGTTTCATGGTGTCGCTATGTCTCACTCGACTGATATTTAAGAGAGAGAAAAGGAAATCTGAAAATAAAGTTTTGCATGGATCTTGATGTAAGATCCGACGGACCTATATAGCATTGACTACGACTTATAGCAAGATTGATGAATATAAGCATGATGACAGTGGATAATAATTGTCTTACATATTTAGGAAGATAATTAAAAATGCCACATCCGGCAACGCCCGAAATACACAAGGGCAAAAGAAGAAGGAAGACAATGATCTAGCTCGCTGATCTCTACTTTCTTGATGCGTTGCTGCAGGCCGCGGGAACTAGTCTTCGCGGTGAGCGGCGATGAGCTTTTTCGTGTCCTCAAGACGTTGCTTGAGAGCATCCCCGGATTCCTACACCAGCCTTTGGCGCTCTGTGCGGAGCATGGCATTCTCGTCCATAAGTTTCTTGACAATGACGCTGGTCCTCTGCAACAAGGCAGTGGTCTCCTCATGCTTCTTCGTCGTTCTGGCGATCTTCGCCATCAGAAGGTCACGCTCGGTGCGGAGCTTCGCCTTGTCCTCTCCTAGTCCCCGGATGACGCTGGTAGCATTTCAAATGAGGCATTCATCTTGTCCTGCTGCTTCATCCAGTCGGAGATCCGACCTATCAGGTCATCGAGCATAGCGCGCATGCGCCTGTGAGAGTCCTCGCCTGCCCGCGAGACATTTTCCTAGGCCGTCGCAGCGCGGGAGGACATCTCTACTACATTTCAGGCGCGGCGGGACATCTTTGCTACTTCCGCGGTGCAGCCGGACCAGTCTGCTGCATCGACGGTGCGGCGGGACATGTCGGTTGCTTTCGTGGCGAGGCGGGACATATCTCATGCTTCCGCTTCCATGCTCGCCTCTCCCTGGTAGTAATCTCTCGACCCAGAACTCACGCTGGCCATGGCAGACGCAAGGGAACGGCGATGAATGACTTGTTTGTTTTTGTGGATGAGGAGTTAAGGAGGAATGTGCAGTCATCTTGGAGTAGTAGTATTTATAACCTGAGTACTAATACGCTCCTAAGTGGGAAACCATTTAGGTTTCGATCGGGGTGAACAGGTTTGCAATTAAATATAGCGTGGTAGTAATTTGGAATGTGATGGGACGCAGGCTCAAAATTTATTGATGGTTCTATAATTTCTATGTGCGGCACTATTCCCGGAAGGCGTAACATGGGCACGCTTTCTCAGTCGCTTACATGGCATTTTCACCATAGGGTGCACCGCAATAGGTGATGTCAGCACATGTCTTGTTCCAACAATGTGCGCACTCGTTATTACCATCACGCATGCTTCTTTTAATTAGAATGTGTGCCCGTCTAGCACACACACGTTGATCTGTTTAACTGTTTTTGTTTGTTGTGGATAATCGCAAACAGTTCATCCGTTTGAATTGCATGCCGTCAATCGCAGACACATTGATCTGGCTAACCGTTTCTGTTGTGTTGTCTAATCGCAAACAGTTCATACATCTGAAGTGTATGCCCTCAATCGCACACACCTTCATCTGGCTGCCCGTTTCTGTTGTTCTGCCTCATCACAAATAGTTAATCCGACTGAACTATATGCCGTATATCGCACACGCCTTCATTTGGCTGCCCATTTCCGTTCTTCTTCCTCATCGCAAACAGTTCATTGAACTGAACCGTATGCCCTGCATCACACACGCAACTAAAATCTGAACCGTGTTTGATGTATCCGCCATCACAAACGTTTTGCATCTTTTTTGACGGTTTTTTACATCACCGTTTGCGATTAATACATCGCACACAATTTCGTCGAAGGGTCTCTGATTGTAGTGTCGTGTTAGCAGCATCCTGCAATAGTGTCATCTAGTCACTTTCATCATGTTTATTCGATTCATGTTCGCTACCTTGATAATTTGGTGTGTGGTTGGACCGGTGCTTGGGTGATGTTCTTACTTGAAAAAGCCTCCCACTTATGATTACCCCCTCTCGCAAGCATCCGCAACTACGAAGAATTAAGATAAATCTAACCATAGCATGAAACATATGGATCCAAATCAGCACCTTACGGAATAGCGCGTAAATTAGGGTTTAAGCTTCTGTCACTCTAGCAACCCATCATCTAATTACTACTCCGCAATGCCTTCCCTTAGGCCATGTATGGTGAAGTGTCATGTAGTCGACGTTCACATCACACCACTAAAGGAAGAAACAACATACATATCATCAAAATATCGAACGAATACCAAATTCACATGATTACTTATAACCGGACTTCTCCCATGTCATTAAGAACCAAAGAAATTACTCACAAATCGTATTCATGTTGAAGATCAGAGTGTTACTGAATGCCATTAAGGATCTGAACATATAACCTTCCACCAAATAAACCAACTAGCATCAACTACAAGATGTAATCAACACTACTAGCAACCCACAGGTACCAATCTGGGGTTTTGAGACAAAGATTGAATACAAGAGATGAACTAGGGTTTGAGATGAGATGGTGCTGGTGAAGATGTTGATGAAGATTGGTCCCACGATGAGAGTATCGTTGGTGATGTTGACGGCTTCGATTTCCCCCTCCCGGAGGGAAGTTTCCCTGGTGAAATCGCTCTGCCGAAGAGCAAAAGTTCTCTTGCCCAGATTCCACCTCGAGACGGTGACGCTTCACCCCGAAACCTTCAACTTTATTTTTTCTAGGTCAAATGGCCCCTTATAGAAGACGATGGGCTTCAGAGGCCTACCAGGGGCCCCACAAGTCTAGGGGCGCTCCCCCCAGGCTTGTGGCTGCCTGGTGGGTCCCCCTCTGGTAATTCTTTAGCCAGTATTTTCATATACTCCAAAATAAATCTCCGTAAATTTCATGTCATTTGGAATTGTGCAGAATAGGTATCTCTGATCTAGCCCTCTCCAGTCCAGAATTCCAGCTACCGGCAATCTTCCTCTTCATTTGAAACTTGCAAAATAAGAGATAAAAGGCATAAGAATTGTATCGTAAAGTGAAATAACAATCCAAAACACAATAAATAACAATAATAAAACATGATGCAAAATATTTGTTTGCGTTGGGTGCAAGTATTTGCTTTTGTGTGTGTAGGTGCTGCTAAAGAGGTTCTGCCTGGTTCTCCTACTGGATTGATAACGTTGGTTCTTAACTGAATAAAATACTTATCTCTACTGTACTGCTTCATCCACTCCTCTTCGAGGAAATCCAGTGCAGCTCACAAGTAGCAGGAAGAATTTCCAGCGCCGTTGCCGGGAGACATCACAAAAACCTATCAAGTATGTGCGCACAAACTATCATCTACTTGTATTTTCTTTGTTTTTCCAGTTGCCTCTCGCTTTTATCTCCCCCACTTCTAAAGTTATTTTACAAAAAAACACAAAAATATTTTTGTTTGTTTTGTTTGCCTTTTTTATTGCTTTTGCTTGTTTGCTTCCTTGATTTGCCATTATGGCCAGGTCTTTTCTTGTTACGTGTACCCCTAAAATGAAGTACTCAATTTTAAACAAAGGGGATGAGAGAATTTAAAAGATTCTTGGTATAGGATTTGCGATGTTCAAAATAGATCAACTCCTAAGCCATCTACTATCGTTCTTCTTCGTAATTTTTATGTGGGTGTTACTACTTGGTATAGATTTGTGCTTGACACTATTACCGGAGGGAATTTCTTAAGTATTCACCCTATGGATGCTTTCAATGCTATGGGAAATTTAGTGGGATCCCCACCTATTATTATTAATGAAACAACATTAACTTTGGAGCATGTTATGCAAAGGCTAGAAGCTATTGAAAATAAAACGCCAACCGTAGAGCATATTGAAACTTTGGATAAGAAGATTCATAATCATATTACTAAATTTGGATCAAAGGTAGGAACTACTCTGAAAATAATAAAAGAGAAGGAACCGGTAATTAACGAGAGGATAGAACAAAATCCCGCCATAATTGATAAGTTGGAAGAAGTTATTAATAATTTGGGTTCCGAGTTTTCTTTCGTTAAAACTATTGGAAGGACTCCTCCTAGTAAGAATTGCAAGTTTATGTATGTTCCTAAGAACAAGGGTGCTACATCTAGTAATGGAAGTGAGGATCTTAAAATGATTAGTGTTCACCCCAATTTCATTGATTTAATAAAGGAACCCATCTACGAGAATGAATTCCTCAACTTTGTTCCTAGGAGTGCGATTCTTAAAAATATGTGTGCTAAGACTCCTAGGAAGTATGGATGTGTGATTTAGGAGTTGGAAACTAAAGATGACAACACTTGAAACTATGCATTATGCCTAGCTAGGGGCGTGAAACTATAGCGCTTGTTGGGAGGCAACCCAATAGCTATCTTTATTTTTTCTTGTTTATTTTCTGTTTTGAGTGTGCGCACAATTATGCTACTGTTATGGTTGTGTTTTTTTTGATTAATTAGTGTTTGTGCCAAGTAAAGCCTTTGGGATGATTTGGTTGATAGTTGATTCGATTCTGTGAAACAACATAAACTTTTGCGCTCAGTCCAGAAAACTCTAAAAACCACTGGAACTTGTTTTTATCTGAATTTTTTTCACATGATTGATATACAAATTGTCCACCTTTCCACTATTTTTTATAATTTTTAGAGCTCTAGAAGTATGGTCATTATTCTGATTACTACAGATTGTTCTATTTTAGACACATTTTCGTTGCATAGTTTGCTTGTTTTGATGAATCTATGGATTGTACCGAGGGGTATAAGTCATGGGAAGTTCAGTAGGTATTATGTAATTATAAAATATGAATGGGTTCATAACAGTACCTAAAGTTTGTGATTTGGTTGTTATACTAACGAATCTCGCGTAAGTTTCCGTTGAGTTTTGTGTGCTTAAGTTTCAAGTTTTAAGTGGGATCACGATGGATGAAGGAATTGAGAGTGGCAAGAGCCTAATCTTGGGGATGCCCTAGGCACCCCAAGGTAATATTCAAGGATACCCAAGCATCTAAGCTTGGGGATTCCCCATAAGGCGTCCCCTTTTTTGTCTACCAACCATCGGTAAATTACTTGGAGCTATATTTTTATTCATCACATGATATGAGTTTTGCTTGGAGCGTCGAGTATTATACGAGTCTTTGCTTCCTTTGTTTTTTAGTTTGCCACATTCATCTTTGCTAGACACACCTTTTGAGAGGGACACACACTCATTCGTGATTTGTTAGAATACTCTTTGTGCTTCACTTATATCTTTTGAGCTAGGCAGTTGCTCTAGTGCTTCACTTATATTTTCTAGAGCACGACAGTGGTTATATTTTAAAGAAATAGTTGCACACTCATGCTTCGATTATATCATTTTTAGATTTTGATAAATAGTAGTGGCATTATGCACGAGTTATGAAATTGGTCCTAATATGACAGGTATTCAAGAAGGATATAATAAAAACTTTCATGTAGATCACTGAATATGATAAGTTTGATTCCTTGCAATAGTTTTGCGATATTAAGATGGTAATATGTGGGAGGTACTAGTGAATGATTGTGGTTTAGTAAGAATATTGGTGTTAAGGTTTGTGATTCCCGAAGCATGCACGTACGGTCTCTAGTTATGCTAAGAAGTTGGAGCATGATTTATTATTGATTGTCTTTCTTATGAGTGGCGGCCGGGGACGAGCGATGGTCTTTTCCTACCAATCTATCCCCCTAGGGGCATGCGTAGTAGTACTTTGCTTCGAGGGCTAATAAACTTCCGCAATACGTATACGATTTCTTTATGACTAATATGAGTCCATGGATTATACGCACTCTCACCTTTTTGCAATTTTCTAGCCTTTTCGGTACCGTGCATTGCCTTTTGTCACCTCGATAGTTGGTGCAAACTTCGCGGGTGCATACAAACCCCATGGTATGATACGCTCTATCACACATAAGTCTCCTTATATCTTTCTCAAAACAGCCACCATACCTACCTATTATGTCATTTCTATAGCCATTCCGAGATATGTTACCATGCAACTTCCACCATTTTGTTTTTATGACACACATCATCATTGTCATATTGCTTTGCATGATCATATAGTTGACATAGTATTGGTGGCTCAGCCACCATTCATCATTTTTTATACATGTTACACTAGATAATTGCACATCCTGGTACACTGCCAGAGGCATTCATATAGAGTCATATATTTGTTCAAGTATCGAGTTGTAAGTAAATAGAAGTGTGATGATTATCATTATTCATTATTTGAGCATTGTCCAGTGAGAAAATAAAAAAAAAGAGGCCAAAAAGAGCCCACCAAAAAATGAGAGAAAAGGAGAGAAGGGGCAATGTTACTATCCTTTTCCACACTTGTGCTTCAAAGTATATGTTTTTTCATATAGCGAGTCTCCTATGCTTTCACTTTCATATACTAGTGGAAAATTTTCGTTATAGAACTTGACTTGTATATTCCGATGATGGGCTTCCTCAAATGCCCGAGGTCTTCATGAGCAAGCGAGTTGGATGCACACCCACTTAGTTTTTATTTTGAGCTTTCATACACTTATAGCTCTTAGTGCATCCGTTGCATGGCAATCCCTACTCCTTGCATTGACATTAATTGATGGGCATCTCCATAGCCCATGGATTATCCTCGTCAATGTGTGACTTTCTTCCATTTTATCTTCTCCATATTAACCTCTACCACCGTATTCTATTCCACACATAGTGTTATATCCGTGGCTTACGCTCATGTATTGCGTGGGGGTTGAAAAAGTTGAAGCGCGTTAGAAAGTATGGACCAATTGCTCGGCTTGTCATCGAGGTAGTGCATGATAAATACTTTGTGTTAAGAATATGGATCATGACAAGACTATATGATTTTGTAGGGATAACTTTCTTTAGCATTTTTATTTTGAAAAGCATGATTGTTTGTTAGTATGCCCAAGTATTGATGTCTTTATATCAAACTACAGACTATTGCTTTGAATCATTCGGATCTTAAATATTCATACCACAAAAAGAGAAATTACATGATGAACATGATAGGTAGCATTCCACATAAAAAATCCATTTTTATAATTTACCTACTCGAGGACGAGCAGGAATTAAGCTTAGGGATACTGATACGTCTCCAACGCATCTATAATTTTTTATTGTTCCATGATATTATAGTATCAATATTGGATGTTTTATATGCAATTATATATCATTTTTAGGACTAACCTATTAACCTAGTGCCTAGTGCCAGTTGTTGTTTTTTTCTTGTTTTTGGCTTTTCAGGAAATCAGTACGAAACAGAGTCCAAATGCTACGAAACTTTTTGATATTTTTTCTGGACCAAAAGGAACCCTAGAAGCTTCGGGAGAAGACCAGAAGAGGCATGAGGGAGCGGCAAGCCCGCCAGGCGCGCCCCCAGGCTTGTGGGCCCCTTGTGGCACCTGTTGACCTAGTTCCACTTCTATAAATTCCCAAATATTCCTAATACATTAGAGAACCACCCGAAACACTTTTTCCGCTGCCGCAAGCCTTTGTTCCTCCGAGATCCCATCTAGAGGCCTTCTCCGGTACTCTGTCGGAGGGGGAATCGATCATGGAGGGCTTCTACATCAACCTTGCTGCCCTTCCAATGATGCGTGGGTAGTTTACCACAGACCTACGGGTCCATAGCTAGTAGCTAGATGGCTTCTTCTCTCTCTTTTATCTTCAATACAATGTTATCCTTGATGTTCTTGGAGACCTATTCGATGTAATTTTCTTTTGTGGTATGTTTGTTGGGATCCGATGAATTGTGGGTTTATGATCAGATTATTCATGAGAAATATTTGAGTCTTTTCTGAAGCCTTTTATGCATGATTGTTATAGCTTTGTATTTCTCTCTGATCTATCTGTTTGATTTATCTTGCATTGGGAGAGTTGCTTTGTGATGGGTTCAATCTTGCGGTGCTCAATCCCAGTGACGGAAAGGGACATGACACTTATTTGTATCATTGCCATTAAGGATAAAAAGATGGGGTTTATTCATATTGATTGGGTTTACTTTGTCTACATCATGTCATCTTGCTTAAGGTGTTATTCTGTTTTTATTGACTTAATACCCTAGATGCATGCTGGATAGCGGTCAATGGGTGGAGTAATAGTAGTAGATGTAGTCACGAGTCAGTCTACTTGTCTCGGATGTGATGCCTATATACATGATCATTGCCTTGAATATCATCATAACTATGGGCTTTTCTATCAATTGCCCAATAGTAATGTGTTTACCCACCGTATGCTTTTGTTCAAGAGAGAAGCCTCTAGTTAAAACCATGGCCCCCGTGTCTACTTTTATCATATATAAAATCCAAAAATACCTTGCTGCAATTTATTTATCGTTATTTTATTTTGTGTTTTATTTTATCTATCTGTCACTATGAGATTTGATCCTTGTAATTAACCGCCGAGGGGATTAACAACCCCCTTGTTTGGGTTGGGTGCAAGTATTTGTTTTTGTGTGTGTAGGTGCTGCTAAAGAGGTTCTGCGTGGTTCTCCTACTGGATTGATAACCTTGGTTCTTAACTGAGGGAAATACTTATCTCTACTGTACTTCTTCGTCCTCTCCTCTTTGCGGAAATCCCAATGCAGCTCACAAGTAGCAGCCGGCCATGCATGCCAACCAGAATTTTTGGGTCATCAAGTAGGCCGGAAAGATTGCGGCCGATAACCAAGGCAAAGGTCAACCTCATAATGAGGATACAGACCAGCCAGGGCTGAGCAATGCAGGCCAGAAGTAGTTCCCTCCCGAGGTCAAGGACATAAACATGATATATATCACACACGTCACCAGAAAGCAGAGCGCGCTCCATGATGTATACGCCGTGGAACCTGCCGCGTCAAAATATAATCCATGGTCGAAAATCCTGATCATCTTTGACCGACGAAACCACCCGACTAGCATCCATCATGGCAGCCCAACAGCGCTAGCCCTTGACCCCATAGTTGACAGCTTTTGTCTGACACGAGTACTCATGGATGGTGGAAACAACCTCAACCTCATATATGCAAATACAGTCAAGAAGATACATATAGACCCAACAAGGATCTAGCCCAATAATACCACCTTCAAGGGTATCATACCAGGGATTAAAGCACGGTGCTCGGGAAGGATGACCCTGTATGTAGTCTTTGGCACACCCATTTTTTTAAAGCGGCGAGTAACCTTCGACATCGTCCCTTTCAAGAGTGGATAACATGCACTCCTCGAGAGAATGGCTTCCACTCGTTTCCATGTTGTCCTGCACTATGCTTATCTAAAGCTAAAGATGGCAAGGCCGCATGACGTGATAATAGTAAATGGTAACACGAAACGCTCTCTCCAAACAGAAGAGCAGACCGCGACCTTCGTGGCCGAGTTCCAAGATACCGAGGAAGCGTCCAAGGGCCGAGCTGGATCAAGCAGTCAAGACCATTCAAAGTTCCCATATGGAGTGACGGCAGAACAGAGGGGCCGCGTGGCAATTAGTTCGCATGTTCCCCAAGCATCATGAGCTAATTACGCGAATGAATCGAGGAGACAATGTGTATAGGGGCACGATCATTTTTGTTGACCGAACATGTGGTGGGGCCGTGAGCCACACTCAAACATTATGATAACATCTGATGTGATAGCACAACGAAGGACGGAATCGATCAGAGTTATCAAAGCATGACTACACCATCAGCACAGCTTTAGCGCAGGAACACTTCAAGGCTAAGGCACCGCCGCGCAGGAAAAATATCACTCGAGATGAGGTGTGAAAATAATAAAGCATGTGACAAAGGCTAAGGGAACCCATAAGGAGGTCCTTGGATGCCCGACGTGTGCACTCTTCGGATACACCTCGGTGATCCTCGAGATCAAAACGGGAACATTTTGAACTAGTTTCAAGACCGACGACTAAAGACCAGGAGTGGTTCGGAAGAACCGAGGAGCGTCCCTGACTTGAAGACCGGTTCAGGGACTACTAATGGTGTCCCTGACTAGGGGGTACTCACCACGTCGTCTCCCGACCAGTGTGTCGGGCCAAGGAGCTCCCTGGCGATTCACTAATAGGCCGCACCCAATGACCCACGGCGTACACAAGGAGGATTCCCGAAGGCTTGGCGCGCGCACTCCAAGTTCAGAAGTCGTCTACACCGCGATCTACCAAATATGTAGCGGACATATATGTAACCCCAGACCCCCTGGTGCCTATATAAACTAGGGGGTAGGATGTGTAAGGACACAGAAAATCTCGTGGTAGAAACACATGTACTTTGTACTTCATCCCAATCACTACAACAAAAGCAGGACGTAGGGTATTATCTCTTAGAGAGAGCATAAACCTGGGTAAAAACCTTGCATCTCTTGCTACCATTGTACTTAAGCTAGAGCTCGGGACCCCTTACCCGAGATTCGCCGGAATTGACTCCAACAAGTGGTACCCCAGCTGCACCAAAGATCAGGCCTCAAGTTTGATGTCTTGGTGTCTCATTAATGTGGATTGTCTTCCTGTGAGAGGAGGTGTTCCCATCTATACCGAGGTGCCCATGATGACTTCATGAGTCTTCAAGCTCTGCAACTTCAACTCAATATTTAGTAGACAATTTTTTGTTTCCGTCTACAACATGGCATGGTGTACACTATAGCAGGGAGTGACGCCATGACTCATCTTCCCCGCAAACTGCACAACTACTTGTTGAGGCCATATTCCTCTAATGTAGAACATCCCCTGAAGGAACAGAATTTTTCGCAAAGAAACATACAAACATACAGCTAAAAAAGGCAAAAGAAAGAGGCAAACTTTTGGCTGAAACTATACTTCATAATTTTGACCAATGTTTCTCCTCTCTGTTGGGGAACCTGTACACACATACGTGCCCGCCCGAGGGTTGTGCTTTGTTTCATGTCGTCTGAGACGAGACCAGCTGTGTGACGCCCGCGTGTGTCAAAAGGAGGGAACTTCGGACGGGGCACGTGCTTGGCCAGCCCATCCTCCCTGAGAGCGATATTTTATTTTATTTTCTCTCCATTTTTAGTTGGTTTTACTGTCGCGTCGGGTTTACTATGACGGCCCATACTATAGTAGGTTAAATTTGGTGTTTTGACCCTTTTCTTAAACTTTAGCAGGATCTGATCCCGATTCGAAAATATTTCAGGATCTGACCATTTTTACTACCGCCACGGTCTCTGGCGGTAGGGTCACATAATTTACTGCCAAAATCAATGACGGTAGAACTTAACTGTGCTGTCACGTCCATTTAACGTGGGAAAAAATGCTACCGCCAGGACGTTTGGCGGTAGGAAGTGTATCCCTACCGCCATGTGCTTTGGCGGTAGGCCTGGTCAACTTTTTGGGCGAGAAAATGCCAGAGCATGGATATGTCACATGCAGCATGCTCTGGTCCAAATAAACAAAGATGAACAAAGCCCCTCACTGACACTGTACGTGTATAATCTATGTCAATCGATCAAAGCATGCATGCATCAGCCTGGCTTGCTATGAGCTAGGTATAGTACGTGCCTAGGGGTAGGGGAGTACTACGCGTCTACGCCTGACAAATAGCTCGTATGTCTCGGCTCGCAGCAGCCTTTTCAGAGACAGTAAAAACTAGTAAAACCTACAGCTAGTAGTAGTGTATTGCACTCTAGCAAAGCATAGACACTGACTGACATGTCTTTGAATAATGGACAAGACATACATGCTACCTCTGCAGAGCTACACGTTTACTTCGTTGCCTCAAACACAAAAGGTAGTGCATACCCTACCGCCAAGCAGCCTGGCGGTAGGGTATAATGGCCTACCACCCAAGATCTTGAAGGTAGGGTATTTTTAGCGTTATAACGATGTGATAACGTAGTTAAATCCTACCTCCATAGACCATGGCGGTAGGCAGTGTAACCCTACCGTCAAAGACCCCGGTGGTAGCAAAAGGTCAGATCTCAAAAAATTTACAAACTAGGGTCAGATCTCGATCAACTTTTAGAAAAGGGACAAAACACGAAATTTTGCCTACTGTAGCATCCAATTTACTATATCGGACTTTTTGGTTGGTTTTTATTTTAAAATTACACATTGAACATTTTCTTAATACCGACAGAAATTTTCTTGATATACAATGAACATTGTAATAATACACGATGAATTTTTTTATACGATGAACATTGTTGAAAAAAATGTGATTATATACATTGAACAATTTTCGAATACGCATTGAACATATTGTAATATACGTTGAACAACTTTTTAATACAATGAACATTTTTGTAATATATGTTGAACAAATTTCAAAACACATAGGGCGTGTTTGGTTGCAGTTTGCAACAGTAGTTGCATTACATGTCCATCTCCAGCCAGCCCGGTTCTTGAAATGCAGCCTCATATGCAGCAGATACAACCTGTTTGGTTGCCTGCATCGCATGGAGGGGCACTTACCCCCCCCCCCTGCTGTTTGGTTGCCGTTTTTGTGCTTAGGGTGTGAGCAAATGCAAACTTTAGTTGTTTGGTTGCAAACAGCGTTTGTGTTCTGCTCACCCCATTCAAATGTGGTGGCCTTACCACCACATGATCAGTACAACAACAAGATCAAACAAAGCAAGCAACCAAATGAAATCAAACACAACAAGCAAGGAAATGACAGCAAACTTAACTACATAGCATAAGTCTAGATTAACAGCAGGGGCATCCTCCTTCCCTGCTCCACGCCAGGGTGCTGCTCCTGGCCAAAATATTAACAAGTTCCCAGCACAAGTACCATAAGTCTAGCCACACACCATAAAAGTTCAACACTAACACCTTACTTAACTTAACTACATAGCATGCTCGGTCTCACCAACGCAGTTGTGCCTGCTGCAAAGAAACCTGCAGATGACCGGGGACGATCTGGGCGGCGGCAGAAGTAGTTCCAGCCCCGGCCAAGCACCAAGTGCCCCTCAAAGTTCTGGACCTGCACCCAGAACACACACCGCTTGTTCACCGACAGCCTGACCATGCGCGGGAGCCGCTTGATGACCAGCCAGGTGTTCATCACCTCCACGAACTTGCGAGGGACGACGAGCATGGCGAGGTCCTCATTGTCCTTGATCTGCTGGTAGTAGCACAGCGGCTCCTGGGCCCCCTCCTCGTGGCCCTGCCTCAGAGATCGTCCCCTTGAACGAGGCAGGCTCATGAAGGAGATCCTGCCAGGCAGGTCAACCGTCCTGAGCCACCTGTTCGTGGGGATGAAATCCTCAGCGCCCTCAGCTCCGGCCACCACCTGAGCTCCTCCACCCACCACATCCCAGTCAGTCTTCAATATCTTTTCAAGTAAGATGACAAGTATTAGTGCACAGACTCTTTGCAAAATGGCACTGATCAGAGACATTTGCCCAGGAGCAAATGCCACTGATCAGTGCACAAATTCTTTGAGCAAATGCCACTTATCAATGGCACTTGCTGTTGGGCAAATGCCACTGATCAGTGGCACTGATCAATGGACTTTCCCAACAATCAATGGCACTTGCCCATGGGAAAATGCCACTGACCAGTGGCACTTGCTGTTGGGCAAGTCCACTGATCAATGGCATCTACTTTTCTGCAACTCCCACTCATCAGTGCACTATCCTAAGCATGGAAACATCTAAAAATAGCAACAGCAAGTGCCAATAGCACCCATGTGCAGCCATGCACATTTGGCAGCATCCTAAAATGGTCCTACTACATGCACATATAACAATCAACACAAACCCTAGCTTGAACATGTATGTTAGCAACATGATCAACAACATGAAGATGATCCTAGCTTGAACATGAACATGCCATTTGCATGAACACACATCCTAGCAAGACCCTACCATGAACACATATCCTAGCAAAGCACACTACCATTGGGGATTCTAGCATGAACACAGCTACTATCATGAACACGGCAGAAAACACATATTTGACCTGAGGACGATATCAAATCAAAATCTGACCTGGCTTCAAAAAAAATCACGCTGCTGACCCTTTGGAGAGGCGCCCGACACCTAGGCGCTGCATCGTATGGTGCAGCGCCTTTGCCTTAGGCGTCGTACCTCCTGCCAGCGTGGCAGCCCGGGGCCAGGCGCGGCCCCACAGACAGTTGTGCAGCGCCTAAGGGCTAGGTGCCACACTTGTAATGTGCAGCGCCTAGCCCTTAGGCGATGCACAGTGACTTAAAGCACATCGGCCCAGCCCGACTAGGCAGTTCTTCCCCCTCTCCGCTCTCTGGACAAAGAGCGGCGACGGCGCCCCCATCGAATCCCCCCCCACATCCCTCTCAGATCTGAAGATTTGATCCGTGGATTCGATCTCCAATCCCTCCTACTAGGTAAACTTCTCCGTTCCCTTTCTTTTCCTCCGTAAATTTGTTGCCATTTTAGAGATTTGTCCAAGATTTGATGGAACCCTTGATTTGCTTGATTTAGGATGTGTAGGCATAGTGGTAGTACCGTAGTGTTGTTGATTAGTTCACAATATATGATTCTTGTTAGTGAAACCCTAGATTGTTTAGTTTTTTTAGATATATATGGGATGCCTATTTTTATAATTAACTATGAGGTGTTGATTTTTGTAGACATATATGAGATGTTTAGTTTTATATGTTTATTGTTTGAACTTTGTAAGGATGGTTTGGCTTCTCGATGATGTCTACGACACACAACACCGGGCCTTCATGATGCGTGAGAAGGATATGGTAATAATGCGTAATCTAAATATTTCGCAAATTTTCCTTTTGTTGAAATTGACATGCCCTAAGATTTGTCATTACTTGTTTTTCGCAGAAGCTTGAACCTCTGAAGATTCGGTATCACGGGGTCTCTGGTCCTGCCATGCCCTACGATGAGCGGTACACACCCTACATCCAGCAGGCAGGACTCCTCCCGTGGATTCAGTTGGTCAGCCGGTCCACGCCGAACCTCAGCGCTCCACTGGTGACCTCTCTTGCTGATCGGTGGAGGCCGGAGATGCACAGTTTCCATCTTCGGACTGGGGAGATGACCGTGACGCTTGAGGATGTCGCCTTGATCACCGGGCTTCCTATCGACGGGAGGCCTCTATGTATGAGCACCGATTCTGATGGGTGGTGCGAGCAGATGATTGCTCTTATCGGTATGGCTCCTACCGAGGCTGAGGCTGATGTAGAGTAGAAGAAGAAGAAGAAGAAGAAGAAGAAGAAGAAGAAGAAGAAGAAGAAGAAGAAGAAGAAGAAGAAGAAGAAGAAGATGATGATGATGATGATGATGATGATGATGATGATGATATGAAGATGAAGAAGAAGAAGAGGAATATGATGATGAAGAAGAAGAAGAAGAAGGAAAGGAAAGGAAAGCAGCCGGAGCTGCTTTCATGTGGATTCAAGAACACTTTGCCACTTGCCCTGCGGATGCCACTGATGATGTGATCCAGACACATGCTCATTTCTATATGTGGTACGTTGTCTCGAGGACTTTGTTTCCTAACTCCACGGGCAAGAATGCTCCATGGATGTGGCTGAAGGCATTGATCATCTTCGGTAGCGGATGGAGCTAGGGTTCAGCGACTCTTGCCTACTTGTACTGACAGGTAGTTGGTTTGTTTTGCTATCAAGTCATTTCTTCATTAGCAATGCAACCTTGCTATCAAGTTAACATTGTTTTCTTTCATATGCAGCTAGACGATGCGTGTTGCAGGATCACAGGTAGTGCAGGCATTGGTGGTAATATGCTTCTGCTTTCTGTATGGAGCTGGGAGCGTCTGCCTGTTGGACGCCCGAAGAGCGTCAAGTTTAATCATTGGGATGAACATGGCGAATTACGGCACCCCACTTGGGCTTACAAGTGGGATGTGGTATCCGAGATGACGAACGATGTCAATCTCATGTACCAAAAGTACATTGTCGAGTTGGACATGATTACGCCTGAGCAGGTAACGAGGTCATTACTTCAGTCATTTCTCATGCTTGCCTGAAAAATAGTCATCAATTTTGCATTGTTGCCCTATTTTATAGGTGGTATGGCAGCCATATGGCGACGATGACAGACTTGGGTACACCGAGGAGTTTTCCATCAACCCGATGTGCTTGCGGCATAGGGATCTCTGGCTTATGTGGTGCCCACTGATATGCAACTGGGCGGTTGAGTTTCATTTGCCACATCGCGTGTTTCGTCAGTTTGGTCTGCTCCAGCCTCACCCGCCGGAATGGGTGGATACGGACAAAGCACTTCATAGGTAAGAGAGCATGAACCATATTGACTAAGCATCGCCACTCCTTCTTGATTTTGATAATATTTGGTTTTGTACCATGCAGGTTGGATAGGAGAAGGCGGCGGAAGATAAAGGACTGGGACAAGCATCATGCTTCGTATGTTACCCGCTTCCATCTTTGTGTGGAGCAAGCTCGTAGCAGTGCATACGCCTAGCTTCGTGAGCATAAATCACTTGCTTTTGATAACTACATACGATGGCTTCTTGAAAATACTCGAGTTGAGATATGCCCGCCGGCATACAATGAGGATATTCTTGAAGAACCCGTAAACTTTGAGGATCTATCAAAGGAGAAGTACAACAGAGATGTCAGGGAAGGGCAAGGAGTCCCTGCTGTTCCGGTGATTAACTATGTGGTAAAGTGTTCCCTTCTTTACTTTCCCGTTGGCCGTATTACACATGTTTGAATGGCTAACGTGTTCATTCGTTCTCATCCGCAACGCAACGAGATCAAGAAAGCAGCTGATGAAAGCCAGTCTATTCTGGAGAAGACACCGGTTGGAGAAAGCAATGATGATGGTTCACTACGAGCATTCTTGAAGGTACATATCGCATTCAGGTGTCCATGTCACATATGTTGCGGAGTTTGATATCCTATACACTTGTTCATGTTACAGCGTCAGGCCAAGAAGTTAAGGAAGTTATTGAATCTTCTCGGTTGTCGTGATCCTGAATTTGATGAACCATCTGCCTCTAGGTCTGGTACACCATCAGACCCCTTATCTGACCATCAGGGGGCAAATTTGAGTTCCTCATATGCTTATCTGGATGATGAGGATGCGGTCACCCAAGAGGTATGACTAATCCTTTAGATGCGATTCTCACTTGATTACGACGCCGGTCTTCACCATATTGTTTGGTTGTGTGATAGGGCGATGAGCTTGATGATGACATGACTTCGGTGGACGCTCAAGTTCGGTCTGCATATATGTTGAAGCCTAGGCAGCCCATACGCTGGTACACGCCCACTGACTTTGACAACAGAGGCAACCCAAAGGTGGTCGTAGGGACCTCGTGGATGGCTAGCTTGGATGATGAGGCGGAGGAGGAAGTGGAGGAAGAGGAGGCTCGTCCTAACAGGAAGAAGAAGATTGCCTGCAGGCGTGGCACCAGGAACACGCACGGAAAGCATTAGTGCTTGTGTTTTTTACTATGGAAGTGCTCATGTAGCCGTTCCATTAGGTTGATGAACTTGTGAGGTTATGTCATATGTTGGTCAACTTTTACTAGTGTGGTACTTGTGTTTGCGAACTTGTTGTTGGGGAACGTTGCAGAAAACAAAAATTTTCCTACGGTTTCACCAAGATCCATCTATGAGTTCATCTAGCAACGAGTGATCGGATTGCATCTACATACCTTTGTAGATCACGCACGGAACCGTTCAAAGAACGGGGATGAGGAAGTCGTACTCGACGTGATCCAAATCACCGGAGATCCTAGTGCCGAACGGACGGCACCTCCGCGTTCAACACACATACGGTCAGCGTGACGTCTCCTCCTTCTTGATCCAGCAAGGGGGGAGGAGAGGTTGATGAAGATCCAGCAGCACGACGGCGTGGTGGTGGATGCAGGGGTCACCGCAGCAGGGCTTCGCCGTTCTACTACGAGAGGGAGAGGTGTAGCAGGGGAGAGGGAGGCGCCAAGACTCAAGGGTGCGGCTGCCCCTTCCTCCCCCCCCCCCTTTATATAGGCTCCTCTAGGGGGGGCGCCGGCCCTAGGAGATGGGATCTCCTAGGGGGGTGGCGGCCAAGGGTGGAGTAGCCCCCAAGGCAAGTGGGGGGGCGCCCCCCCACCCTAGGGTTTCCAACCCTAGGCGCAGGGGGTGGGCCAAGGGGGCGCACCAGCCCACTATGGGCTGGTTCCCCTCCTCACTTCAGCCCATGGGGCCCTCCGGGATGGGTGGCCCCACCCGGTGGACCCCCGGGACCCTTCCGGTGGTCCCGGTACAATACCGGTGACCCCCGAAACTCTCCCGATGGCCGAAACTGCACTTCCTATATATAATTCTTCACCTCCGGACCATTCCGGAACTCCACATGACGTCCGGTATCTCATCCGGGACTCCAAACAACTTTCAGGTTACTGCATATTCATGTCTCTACAACCCTAGCGTCACCGAACCTTAAGTGTGTAGACCCTACGGGTTCGGGAGACATGTAGACATGACCGAGATAGCTCTCTGGTCAATAACCAACAGCGGGATCTGGATATCCATGTTAGCTCCCACATGCTCCTCGATGATCTCATTGGATGAACCACAATGTCGACGATTCACGCAACCCCGTATACAATTCCCTTTGTCAATCGGTACGTTACTTGCCCGAGATTCGATCGTCGGTATCCCAATACCTCGTTCAATCTCGTTACCGGCAAGTCACTTTACTCGTACCGTAATGCATGATACTGTGACCAGACACTTGGTCACTTTGAGCTCATTATGATGATGCATTACCGAGTGGGCCCAGAGATACCTCTCTGTTATACGGAGTGACAAATCCCAGTCTTGATCTGTGTCAACCCAACAGACACTTTCGGAGATACCCGTAGTATACATTTATAGTCACCCAGTTACGTTGTGACGTTTGGTACACCCAAAGCACTCCTACGGCATCCGGGAGTTACACGATCTCATGGTCTAAGGAAAAGATACTTGACATTGGAAAACTCTAGCAAACGAACTATACGATCTTGTGCTATGTTTAGGATTGGGTCTTGTCCATCACATCATTCTCCTAATGATGTGATCTCGTTATCAATGACATCCAATGTCCATAGTCAGGAAACCATGACTATCTGTTGATCAACGAGCTAGTCAACTAGAGGCTTACTAGGGACATGTTGGTGTCTATGTATTCACAACATGTATTACGATTTCCGGATAACACAATTATAGCATGAATAAAAGACAATTATCATGAACAAGGAAATATAATAATAATCCTTTTATTATTTGCCTCTAGGGCATATTTCCAACAGTCTCCCACTTCCACTAGAATCAATAATCTAGTTACATTGTGACGAATCGAACACCCATGGAATTCTGGTGTTGATCATGTTTTGCTCTAGGGAGAGGTTTAGTCAACGGATCTGCTACATTCAGGTCCGTATGTACTTTACAAATATCTATGTCTCCCTCTTGAACATTTTCACGAATGGAGTTGAAGCGACGCCTGATGTGCCTTGTCTTCTTGTGAAACCTGGGCTCCTTGGCAAGTGCAATAGCTCCAGTGTTGTCACAGAAGAGTTTGATCGGCCCCGACGCATTCGGTATGACTCCTAGGTCGGTGATGAACTCCTTCACCCAAATTGCTTCATGCGCTGCCTCCGAGGCTGCCATGTACTCCGCTTCACATGTAGATCCCGCCACGACGCTCTGCTTGCAACTGCACCAGCTTACTGCCCCACCATTCAAAATATACACGTATCCGGTTTGTGACTTAGAGTCATCCAGATCTGTGTCGAAGCTAGCATCGACGTAACCCTTTACGACGAGCTCTTCGTCACCTCCATAAACGAGAAACATTTCCTTAGTCCTTTTCAGGTACTTCAGGATATTCTTGACCGCTGTCCAGTGTTCCTTGTCGGGATTACTTTGGTACCTACCTACCAAACTTATGGCAAGATTTACATCAGGTCTGGTACACAGCATGGCATACATAATAGAACCTATGGCTGAGGCATAGGGGATGACACTCATCTCTTCTATATCTTCTGCCGTGGTCGGACATTGAGCTGAGCTCAATCTCACACCTTGCAACATAGGCAAGAACCCCTTCTTAGACTGATCCATATTGAACTTCTTCAATATCTTATCAAGGTATGTGCTTTGTGAAAGACCTATGAGGCGTCTTGATCTATCTCTATAGATCTTGATGCCTAATATATAAGCAGATTCTCCAAGGTCCTTCATTGAAAAACTCTTATTCAAGTAGGCCTTAATGTTGTCCAAAAGCTCTATATCATTTCCCATCAAAAGAATGTCATCTACATATAATATGAGAAATGCTACAGAGCTCCCACTCACTTTCTTGTAAACGCAGGCTTCTCCATAAGTCTGCATAAACCCAAACGCTTTGATCACCTCATCAAAGCGAATGTTCCAACTCCGAGATGCTTGCACCAGCCCATAAATCGAGCGTTGGAGCTTGCACACCTTGTCAGCATTCTTAGGATCGACAAAACCTTCCGGCTGCATCATATACAATTCTTCCTTAAGGAAACCATTAAGGAATGCCGTTTTGACGTCCATTTGCCATATCTCATAATCATAGAATGCGGCAATTGCTAACATGATTCGGACGGACTTCAGCTTCGCTACCGGTGAGAAAGTCTCATCATAGTCAACCCCTTGAACTTGTCGATAACCCTTAGCGACAAGCCGAGCTTTATAGATGGTCACATTACCATTCGCGTCTGTCTTCTTCTTAAAGATCCATTTATTTTCTATGGCTCGCCGCTCAACGGGCAAGTCAGTCAAAGTCCATACTTCGTTTTCATACATGGATCCTATCTCGGATTTCATGGCTTCCAGCCATTTGTCGGAATCCGGGCCCGCCATCGCTTCTTCATAGTTCGAAGGTTCACCGTTGTCTAACAACATGATTTCCAAGACAGGGTTGTCGTAACACTATGGTGCGGAACGTGTCCTTGTGGACCTACGAAGTTCAGTAGCAACTTGATCTGAAGTTTCATGATCATCATCATTAACTTCCTCTCTAGTCGGTGCAGGCACCTCAGGAACATTTTCTTGAGTTGCGCCATTTTCTGGTTCAAGAGGTAATACTTCATCAAGTTCTACTTTCCTCCCACTTACTTCTTTCGAGAGAAACTCCTTCTCTAGAAAGGATCCATTCTTGGCAACAAAGATCTTGCCTTCGGATCTGAGGTAGAAGGTATACCCAATAGTTTCTTTAGGGTATCCTATGAAGACGCATTTTTCCGACTTGGGTTCGAGCTTTTCAGGTTGAAGTTTCTTGACATAAGCATCGCATCCCCAAACTTTTAGAAACGACAGCTTAGGTTTCTTCCCAAACCATAATTCATACGGTGTCGTCTCAACGGATTTCGACGGAGCCCTATTTAAAGTGAATGCGGCAGTCTCTAAAGCATAGCCCCAAAAAGATAGCGGTAAATCGGTAAGAGACATCATAGATCGCACCATATCCAATAGAGTGCGATTACGACGTTCGGACACACCATTACGCTGAGGTGTTCCAGGCGGCGTGAGTTGTGAAACTATTCCACATTTTCTTAAGTGTGTGCCAAATTCGTGACTCAAGTATTCTCCTCCACGATCTGATCGCAGGAACTTGATTTTCCTGTCACGTTGATTCTCAACCTCACTCTGAAATTCCTTGAACCTTTCAAAGGTCTCAGACTTGTGTTTCATTAAGTAGACATACCCATATCTACTCAAGTCATCAGTGAGGGTGAGAACATAACGATAACCACCGCGAGCCTCAACACTCATTGGACCGCGCACATCAGTATGTATGATTTCCAATAAGTTGGTTGCTCGCTCCATTGTTCCTGAGAACGGAGTCTTGGTCATTTTACCCATGAGGCATGGTTCGCATGTGTCAAATGATTCATAATCAAGAGACTCTAAAAGTCCATCTGCATGGAGCTTCTTCATGCGTTTGACACACTATGAATATGTGTAGCATTACGCTCGAGATTCATTAAGAATAAACCATTCACCATCGGAGCATGACCATAAAACATATCTCTCATATAAATAGAACAACCATTATTCTCGGATTTAAATGAGTAGCCATCTCGAATTAAACGAGATCCTGATACAATGTTCATGCTCAAAGCTGGCACTAAATAACAATTATTGAGGTTCAAAACTAATCCCGTAGGTAAATGTAGAGGTAGCGTGCCGGCGGCGATCACATTGACCTTGGAACCATTCCCGACGCGCATCGTTACCTCGTCCTTCGCCAGTCTCCGCTTATTCCGCAGCTCCTGCTTTGAGTTACAAATGTGAGCAACTGCACCGGTATCAAATACCCAGGAGCTACTACGAGTACTGGCAAGGTACACATCAATTACATGTATATCACATATACCTTTCGTTTTACCGGCCTTCTTGTCCGCTAAGTATTTGGGGCAGTTCCGCTTCCAGTGACCACTTTCCTTGCAATAAAAGCACTCAGTCTCGGGCTTGGGTCCATTCTTTGGCTTCTTCCCGGCAGCTTGCTTGCCGGGCGCGGTAACTCCCTTGCCGTCCTTCTTGAAGTTTTTCTTACCCTTGCCTTTCTTGAACTTAGTGGTTTTATTCACCATCAACACTTGATGTTCCTTTTTGACTTCTACCTCTGCTGATTTCAGCATTGCAAATACTTCAAGAATGGTCTTTTCCATCCCCTGCATATTGAAGTTCATCACAAAGCTCTTGTAGCTCGGTGGAAGCGACTGAAGGATTCTATCAATGACCACGTCATCCGGGAGATTAACTCCCAGCTGAGTCAAGCGGTTATGTAATCCTGACATAGTGAGTATGTGCTCACTGACAGAACTATTTTCCTCCATCTTACAGCTGAAGAACTTGTCAGAGACTTCATATCTCTCGACCCAGGCATGAGCTTGAAAAAACCATTTTCAGCTCTTCGGACATCTCATATGCTCCGTGTCTCTCAAAATGCTTTTGGAGCCCCGGCTCTAAGCTGTAAAGCATGCCGCACTGAACAAGGGAGTAATCATCGGTACGTGTCTGCCAAGTGTTCATAACGTCTTGTTCTGTAGGGAGAGCAGGTGCTTCACCTAGCGGTGCTTGTAGGACATAATTTTTCTTGGACGTGTCCGATCATCACGTGAGACGGACTAGTCAACATCGGTGAACATCTTCATGTTGATCGTATCTTCTATACGACTCATGCTCGACCTTTCGGTCTTCTGTGTTCCGAGGCCATGTCTGTACATGCTAGGCTCGTCAAGTCAACCTAAGTGTTTGCATGTGTAAATCTGTCTTACACCCGTTGTATGTGAACGTTGGAATCTATCACACCCGATCATCACGTGGTGCTTCGAAACAACAAACTGTCGCCACGGCGCACAGTTAGGGGAAACACTTTCTTGAAATTATTATGAGGGATCATCTTATTTACTACCGTCGTTCTAAGTAAACAAGATGCAAAAACATGATAAACATCTCATGCAATCAAATAATAGTGACATGATATGGCCAATATCATATAGCTCCTGTGATCTCCATCTTGGGGCTCCATGATCATCTTGTCACCGGCATGACACCATGATCTCCATCATCATGATCTCCATCATTGTGTCTCCATGAAGTTGCTCGCCAACTATTACTTCTACTACTATGGCTAACACGTTTAGCAATAAAGTAAAGTAATTTACATGGCGTTTCTCAATGACACGCAGGTCATACAAAAAATAAAGACAACTCCTATGGCTCCTGCCGGTTGTCATACTCATCGACAGGCAAGTGGGGGCGCCCCCCCACCCTAGGGTTTCCAACCCTAGGCGCAGGGGGTGGGCCAAGGGGGCGCACCAGCCCACTATGGGCTGGTTCCCCTCCTCACTACAGTCCATGGGGCCCTCCGAGATGGGTGGCCCCACCCGGTGGACCCCCGGGACCCTTCCGGTGGTCCCGGTACAATACCGGTGACCCCCGAAACTCTCCCGATGGCCGAAACTGCACTTCCTATATATAATTCTTCACCTCCGGACCATTCCGGAACTCCTCATGACGTCCGAGATCTCATCCGGGACTCCAAACAACTTTCGGGTTACTGCATATTCATATCTCTACAACCCTAGCATCACCGAACCTTAAGTGTGTAGACCCTACGGGTTCGGGAGACATGTAGACATGACCGAGATAGCTCTCTGGTCAATAACCAACAGCAGGATCTGGATACCCATGTTAGCTCCCACATGCTCCTCGCTGATCTCATCGGATGAACCACGATGTCGAGGATTCACGCAAACCCGTATACAATTCCCTTTGTCAATCGGTACGTTACTTGCCCGAGATTCGATCGTCGGTATCCCAATACCTCGTTCAATCTCGTTACCGGCAAGTCACTTTACTCGTACCGTAATGCATGATCCCGTGACCAGACACTTGGTCACTTTGAGCTCATTATGATGATGCATTACCGAGTGGGCCCAGAGATACCTCTCCGTTATACGGAGTGACAAATCCCAGTCTTGATCCATGTCAACCCAACAGACACTTTCGGAGATACCCGTAGTATACATTTATAGTCACCCAGTTACGTTGTGACGTTTGGTACACCCAAAGCACTCCTACGGCATCCGGGAGTTACACGATCTCATGGTCTAAGGAAAAGATACTTGACATTGGAAAAACTCTAGCAAACGAACTATACGATCTTGTGCTAAGTTTAGGATTGGGTCTTGTCCATCACATCATTCTCCTAATGATGTGATCTCGTTATCAATGACATCCAATGTCCATA